>NC_092568.1:34650000-34952500 GCF_037975245.1 Apostichopus japonicus | reverse complement strand
CATTTTGTTGTTATAGGGCCAATGAAGCCTACAGTCAACTATTTTTGCTTTATAAAGACGCTTTATTTGAAAAGATCGCACTGCGTTTATGGTAGGCGAGAAATGAAGCTAAAAAAGAGCCGTACATTAACGAAGACGCTATAAATGTAGGCATGAAAATATTCTTATCCCTGGCATTTGGTGGGGGGCATGGGCGGCGATCCTGGGGGGGATGGGGGGGATATATCCCCCCCCCATGAAAATGGGTGGAGGGGATGTAATACACCATATCCCCCCCACCAAATGCCAGGAATAAGAATATTTTCATGCCTTCATTTATGCATCATCGTGAATGTACGGCTCTTTTTAGCTTCATTTCTCGCCTATACCATAAACGCAGTGCGATCTTTTCAAATAAACCGTCTTTATAAAGCAAGAATAGTTGACTGTAGGCTTCATTGGCCCTATAACAACAAAATGTATTATTGCGCCCACGGTATTGATATAGTACATATATGCACCCTCATAGTATTCATATAGGCCCTATAGTAGGCCTACACACGTACATGTTCCCTCGAACAGCTGAGAATCTCATGTTACCAGGGTAATGCTTAATTAGGGGCGTCGGAGCGGTTCGCCGGACCAATATTCACGGCGCAAAAAAAAAGGAGAAAAAAGTAGCACTAAGAAGAAAAAAAGGCAAAAAATAAAGAACCAAAATGAAAACATACTTCAAAATGTGTTTCAGAAGATTAATCGGGTACAAAAACAGACAAGGGAGAATGCACAGAAGAAAAGCTCGGGAAGTGCCATTTCCTGCAATCTGGGAGGAATTTTTTCAAAATTTTCTCCATTACGCTACGCGCCAACCAATGGTGGCGCGTAGCGTAGTTTGACCTTCCAAACGTCCCCCACCCTCCGATAATTATGGTAGATGGCCACACTCTGATCTTCCGTACCAATCCCAAATAGCTTCCGACGCCCCTGTTAATACACGTACGTTTCACCTGGATGATATAGCAATCGGTACCTAGGAATGTAACTATGTGTAATTGTGTATTGCATGTGTATAGGCCTATAATAGCCTGCATGAGGCCATTTTCTTCATCGAATAATATAAAGAGCTCTCGAACATTCTAACGTAGCGCCTGAAACAAGATTGACAGGGGCAATTTTCCCAAAATAACACCCGAAATTAAAAAAATAGTATTTTGGATCCTGATTATGAGATATTTCGGACATGAAATCCCTATTTTAAAGTTGGGTATATGCCGCTTGGAAACCTCGGCAAGTGCCGTTTCCGGCCAACTAGAGGGTTTGTAAATCCCAAAATTTTCTTGTACGCTTCGCGCCAACCCATGGTGGCGCTACGCTTAGATAGTCAACAAGGTCATATCCCCCCCACTCGGAAGTACGGATCGCCGCCCATGGTGGGGGGGGGGGGGGATATGGTGCATTACATCCCCTCCACCCATTTTCATGGGGGGATATATCCCCCCTCCACCCAGGATCGCCGCCCATGGCCATATGTGATCCATTTTTCGACCTTAATAATAAGCAACATTTCCAGTAAATATGGACACAAAATGCACAATTTAGTATGGCTGGCATGTCATTTAGTGTTTATAGTGATAATACAAACACAATTACCATCTATGTTTCTAAAACTATTATGCCGCCGAACTTCGCCAGAACCTTTTTTTGGCAAACAAAAAATAAAGCATACGGGAGGGGGGGGGGGGGGGTTGAGCGATCACCGACATCTCACATAAAGGTCGTCATCAATTTTTTTTTTTTTTTTTTTTTTGCTAAACTTTTTTTTTTTTGGTGACGGCCAATAGGGGGGGGCGCGCGCCTGTTGCGCCCCCCCTGGATACGCCCCTGTTATATGTCAGTCACCAGCAAACAGGAGAAAGATTTGAAGCTGATATTTGCTGTAAAGTATACTTCAAGGGAAACAATGAATTAACTTGCAACATTCACAGCTATAGCCTAATGGGAATGTTAAGTATAGGCCTACTATGCATGTGTAGGCTCCCACGGTAACTGACATCAATGGTCAAATATAGTTTTAGTGCAGTGTAATAAGGCTCTAATTATAGTGTACAGAATAGCGTTAACCAGTGGTTCCATAGACATGTACGTGTCTTAATTAAAGACTTGCAGAATGCGCGGTCAGAAGACAAAGATTGATTAAAGCAATAAAGATAACATTTTCCTTTGCATACAAGGACAAAGGTTGAATATATTGCAACGTAGTACGAAAATGCATAGCCTATAGTTACAATGGCGACTGAGGTCAAAGCTCAAAGGTTAAATGGACCAATTAATGCCGTTTTGTTCATAATACGGTATTTCATGAAGTTTTAAATAAGCCAAAAATTATTTTTCATGATCGGGTTTCGGATATGCAACTTCGTGGACAGTGTACTCTTATTGGAGTTACCACACAAAACTAGCCTAGCCTATATAAAGAAACGCATTGTGAACACTTTACCATGCACATTGTTGTACAATTTAGGCTGGATTGAACATCATGTGAATATGATGATCTTTAAGTCATCTGATTTCAATGTGTATTGTGTGTAAAAGTAACCCACACTTACAATTGTCTATGAAATGTCGGGAACTTTGTCTACGGACAAAGTAAAAAAAGAATCACGCGACAAATATGCTTCAATCGTTATAACTGCATAGTGGAATTAAGTATATACTGCCCCACCAACATGTTTATCTCTTTACAAGGGCGTAGGAACAGGGGGGCTGGGGGGCGCCATCCCCCCAGTGAAAAATATGGGGGCCGGAAGTATCATTCCGCCCCCCCCCCTCCGCAAGTCAGAAAACCCCTTTTTCATTTCCAAATGAGAAAAAAATCTCATTTGGAGCACCAAATTGCATTTAAGGGCAGGTGAAAATGCAAAATTCTTTACAAAATGGAGTGGGAGTTTGGTTGTGCTATATTGCACCAAATTGTATCTGAGGCCACCTGGAAATGCAAAAAAATTCCAAAGGGGAGGGGGACACCCCTCCCCTTAGACCCCTCCCCAGGCCGGCCATCAATCTTCAGCCCCCCCCCACTCAAATGTACCTTCCTACGCCACTGTCTCTTTATTAAATTTGTATTAACATATTTCCTAAATCCTTGAGATATTTTTTTTTCTGTAATGTTCTTCTGCCTTGTTATGCTGGTTCCTATACTAGCATGTCGATCATAGCTGTATCTGCATGCGAATACTTAAGTACTAAATTAACGAGATTTGAGCCATGAACAACAAACAAGAATTCCTGCAGTCAATGATTACAATAGTTGTTGCAATCAGGCTCAGATACTAGACTCATCACGGTCCGTGTGCCTGTAGTGTATATGGCTGTAAAGTAATTAATACAAGTTTGGGGCTTTAAACCTCCATATTTAATGCCGGGCGTGCACAAAACTAAACGGGAAAATGAATTGAAGGAATCCTGTTATCATGAGGTTATTTGGTTAAATATGAAAATAAGCGGTAACTTAAACTTATCAATGTTAGCATGAAATCAATACTACTAATATGATATAACTTCGTTTTGATCTCAAAGGTGAAACGGCAAGAAACTCACATAACAGTTGTTTCCTAGTTGTAAAGAATTTGTCCGTAAAACAGCGATCCTCTTTCGGCTTAATTGCCTACTTGAGTCGGCAAGTGGGAAATACGATGACGCATTAGCGCAAGTTCCGCCTGAAGGGTTGCGATATGATTCTTCATTGCTCTAAATGACAACTTGAAAATGGGGAGATTAAGAAATCTCGGTTGTGTACTAGCTGGGAATGCTATCATTTGTCACTGTAGGACTTACAGCAGAAAGGTATACATTTTATAGGACTTAAATCTTGTTAGTAATCTTTTTTTTCAAAATAACATAAAGTAAAATATTGACGGAGAAATGCTTAAATGGAATTGTGTTTGGTCTGGCTTGACCATAGAGTTGGACATATCCGACTCTTGACTTGGTTATGATTTAGGAGTAACATGACAATTACAAAGGTGTGGTGAATATTTTACAACTATACACCCAAAACGACTTGAAACAAGTCTGATTAATTCTTCAAACTGAAGGGCGCTAACAATAAACTACAATATAGCTCTGTGAAAGTTACGGAATCAAAGACAGTGAAGGACGTTTTAAAGTACGCTTTATTAAATTGTGTAATTCCTGATGACAACTTAATATTCATTCCAGCCCACGCCCCTAGATCAATACTGATTGTTACTAGCCTAGGCGATCGACAAGGCCTAACGTTAACTAACCTAGTTAGGCCTAACTTAGGCTATGCTTTGGTAACACTAGTAATACAGACAGTAACGTTAATGTTAATTGTTATTTTATTGTGAGCACACTGCTATGTTTACTGTTGCCTGAGCCTACACTATTCCAATCCTACAGTTGCCTATGCCTAGGGTACACTCGCAAGGAGATTCAACTAGCTTAATTTTATGCAGTTATGTACAGTATTTGAGTACTAGCCTCTAGTATTATAGGCCCACTGCCTGTACTGTAGATAGTGCAGGCTATAGCATAGGACTTCAGAATAGCCCCTGGGCCTAAGTAGCAAATGTTGCAGTGTGTATTACGAGTGGACATTCGTAGTCTAATGTTACGTTTTGCTATTAGCTTAACCACAGGTCCCTACACCTAGCCTCATTCATATTAATCGGGACAAGCTTTGGCACAGCAACAGACAGTATCTTTACAGTGGATAAAAGGTCTTCAGAAGTAAGAATCATGGGGCCAACTATGAGAAATGGAGCATTGCTCATTGGCATTTCCTTGAAATTGGGTGCCACTGGAGTGTAACATTTGGTTACTTGTAATGCAGAATTTAACATATGCTTAGCAGGTATAAATAGTTGTCAAACAGGTACAGCCATAAAATGCCAATTGATATCCATTGGTTTTGACAGGTTTTGCCTTTCATGCAATAAAAAACACTTGAGATCGTTGACACAAAATGCTGCGGTACCTTGATTCTTGTGCCGTCGCTACTATTTCTGTTCACTAAAAGTTCCAAACCGTTCACAAAGTATACAGTAAGTAGTGCATCATATATACAGAAACAACCCCACTTTGTTTGATTTTAACATTTTAGTTCAAATTACACATTTTCTCAAAAATGGCACACGTATAACTAGCCACAACAGTTAATAGAAATGAAAGGTTTCTACAATGATTGCAGGTAGGCTTGACCAGGCACCTCTGTTTGATAAAATGTGGTAGTGTACAGTAGTTCCGTTTAATTGTGTTATTGAGAAGTGACACATTCTCTTGAGACATTTTGTTGTATCATTATTCCAAAATTTAATTTTAATGTAACAAGCCAAATATTTACAACAATTTTTGTGAAACAATATCTGATAGTGTAGGGAAGTGGTTAATGCATCCAGCTTGTATTAGGTAAATTACAATAGAAATTGCTCTGTTTAACCATATTTTGATAAATGCTTGACATGTAACTAAGTTGCATTTGAAATTTCTATACAATTTAGCTGAAAGACTGAAACTCCCAGCTCCCAGCACAGAGAGATAAAACAAAATCCTGTTAAGTATATTCTGACATATAATGAAGAATATGTACAGTAGCTTCCATGATAACTGTGACCAGTAATGTACTCTACAGTTTACAAGTATGTGACTGATATAATATTTCTCATTCATTGTTACCTAGGGGCCTCCTGTGTTTATGAGTGATGGCAACAGAGAAGTTAGATTCGGCAGTGAGGAGTGCCTCCTGCATATTCAGAGGAGTAGAATATGTTGTGAGTGCATGGTTCTCAGACGAGTCTGTCACAATAGAAGTTGAGGATAAATTGACTGCTGACCAATGGAGAGGCACCTTTGATCCATCCTGTAAGCAAATTGTGTCATATGAATGCGTTTTAGATTTTACTTAAAGAAAGAGCAAACCCATCTATCATCTTTAACTTCTGTGAAAAAGTTTGTGTGATGAACACCCCTTCCCCCCCCCCCCCCCCCCCCCTGCCCAACCAGATTATTAAGGAAAATCTTAGTTCATGTACAGTAAAAAGTATCAGGGTTCTAATAATATGTTTACTAGAGGTTATCTTTTGTCAATTAAACAATTGCGTGGTCATGGTGCTACTAGAAGGTAAAATATTTTCTTTTCCACTCGTTATGACATTTCAATTTTTTGAGGGTGAATGCAAACAGCATGGAAATCAATGCCAACTGTATTAAGTCATGTCAAGTAAGTCCAACACTTTAGATTCAGCATTTTAAACCAAAGTCATCTAAAGATGTTACTGAAATTGTATTGATAAATGCAAGCATGTGTTACTTGAGTCATATTTCAGTTTTTCCAAGTCATCATGTGTCATAAGTCATAAGTGTAAAGGAACATTAAACCTTCCTTTCCTTTCAATCACCTTCCCTTTTGGTTTTGACATTGTAGCTTGATGATCAGAAAGTACAGAAATTAGTTTTATCGGCAAAATTCAATTTCTTTCACATGAAACGATTTGCTTTCGTTACGTTCCGTATTTCTTTTGCCGATCTGGATATTTACCTGGGACTACTTTCTGACAGATATTGAAGACCTGACCCGAAAGACTGGAAACTTCAAACAGTTCAGCATCTTCATCAGTATGTTGGAATCAGCTTTGGCACAGGTATGGATATGGTGACTACTTTACAGAGGAACCCCCAAGACATGTTTGAAATTAAAATGGGGAAGGGGTAGGAGATGCTTATAGTGATATCTTAATATGATAATAAATTGCAATAGATACAGTACTCATCGTGATATCTTAATATGTTAATATATTCCCTATGCTTTTGAAGATATCTTAATATGATAATATATTCTTCATATGCTTATAGCAATATCTTAATATGATAAAATTTTATCATAGATGCTTAAAGCGATATCTTAATATGATAGTATATTAGGAGGAGGGTGGACAGGGGGATTTGTCAATCTTCTAAAAGTAAGAACAGCACACTACGAACGATCTTTGTTATATCTGGCATCATTTCTATCATGTTAAACATGCCAAATAATTTCTCCATGCTTTTCACTAGGCTAGTGAATCTGTGACCCTTGACCTGTTGACTTATGCAGACTTAGAAACTCTAAGAACCAGGAAAGGAGGACTAGGAACAAGAAGTATTCCTGGAGCTCAGAAGGCAGCTCTGAATACCAAGCGATACCTCATTGTTACTTACACTGTGGAGTTTGACAGGTAAATATGTTTTATACACCAACACAATTTAGGTAATTTATCCTTCTTCAATTCACTGAAACAGACAGGCTGGGCATGGGGGAAGTTGGAGGAGACAGGCAGGGTGGGGGGGGGGGGAGGGGGTGGGCCACAGCTGTAGGTAGATAGTGTCACTATGTGAAATTTCAAGAGACACATGAAAAGTCGATACCGAAAAGATGATTGAAACATAAAATGGAGAAAATAAGTGAAAGAAAAAAAACTCAGTGAAGAGACTAGATTGAAACCTGCTACAAATTAGCTGTAAACTAAGAAGAAGTCATCTATGATTGAAGGTAAATGTCCAAAGGAAGATTGAGTAATTCTCTTTTGCCATCGGAAAGTGCATTTGTTGACCGGACATAACACCCAACATGGCAAATTTCCTGATAAATTTACCATTTGTGTAAAATCTGGCAAGACATAACATGTGTACTTAAATCTTGTCAAAGTCTTCGTTCTTTTAAGCAAAAATTAAAACAACACTTAATTAATCTGTATTTAACCCTTCTGTGACATCGATATTTTCTTCTTGTTGCAGCTGTATTTTTATTTGTTCTCGTTATGTTGTGGTTAGCCTTTTTCTCATGGTCATGAACTTCGATAAACATTCTCGTTTTTTCTAGTGCCCATCATATGTGAAACTATACCAGTTTCTTATCATTACGTCATGCATTACTGTGGAGCATATGAAAAATAAATTTGAATTGAAATGAATTGAATTAATGCTCTGAACTATAACAATATAATTATTGTACTGATACAGTAGAGTTAAATTTTCCACTATCAATCAGCATTTGATTTCTGTCTGTATTTATCAATGATTTGTTCATTAATAAAATAAACTAATAAATAATACCCCCAAAAAATTAATGAAGGATACTTAAGTTTCAAAATTGTCATTAATTATCTGTTTTCAGGATTCACTATCCTCTGCCACTACCTTACCAAGGTAAGCCAGACCCTGTCGCCCTGCAGGATACCATCAGAGACTTAAAACTGGAGATTAAGAGATTAAAAATTCAGGTGAGTCAGTAAATTGTGCAGTCTTGAAGATTGTGTGGGCATATGTAAATATATGTATAAGGCATATATGGGGGGGGGGGGTGGGGTTATGCTGCACAATGTTTACACACAGCGTTCAACTGTTTTCTAGTTACTTGCTTTGTGCTGTCGATGGTGATTATCTCTGATGAAATAATGTCAAAGCTACAGTACTTGTAAGTGACATGTTGTTCCTCATTGGCAAAATCTGGATGTCTCATCTTTGACGTTTTGTTAGCTTGCTCACTTTCTGTGCTCTCCTTTCTCTTTCAACAACAAAGAAAAAATAGAAATGTTTCTATAACTAGTTGGTTTTCAAGATATTCCCTTTTGGGAAGAACTGTCAGGTTTCTATAATGCTTAAATCAATGATGAAGTCATCTCCACTGTCCTGCCCCTAATATGTTCATGTTAATCCTATTGTCTTATAAGGTCTGATAATCCAATCAAGGTTCGTTTAACTTGATACAAACAACAGAACATAATGTGGATTACAATTGTTGTTGACAAAGTAGTAATTTGGGATGTAAAATGTGGTTTTTGAGAACAGGAATGTTGTTGTGTCTTTTCCTATAAAGTTAGCTTGGTCTTACCTCTTATCAGCTGACATATTTAGTTTGACTGGTAGACTGAGTCGTCCAGCAAAATCTGGACTGATTAACTTCTTCTCTTGTTTGGGTTTTCTCACCCAAAATAAAAACTGGTATCGATATAAACTAACTGCAGTAACAGCTTGGGTTTTTACAATGTATCAGAATTAATTCTGTATGTACAGACATCCTTTAAATTTGATAACGAGAGGTTCTTCATTAACAGGTGAATGTGTGTTGTTATGGTAACAGCGTCTGCCCCACAATCAGTAGGTTACAGACCTGTTCAAATCCTCACCAGGAACAATTTTCTCTTGATCTATTCAAATTTGCTGCTTTGGAGTGTCATCTGTTTGGTGGATATGATATTTCTGGTCTGCGGTTGGGAACGTGGCTTGGTTCTGTTCTTTTAAGGGTTTCGGGAACAATTTTGTTCACCATGGCTGTGGTGCAGGGATGATGAATGGGGTGCCTTCACCTCCATCAGTATTTCAGAAAGTGGTCAGATGCGGAGGTACTGTACAGTAAAGTCATATGTGACGTTGGTTGGGGACGTTAAGTGGTGGTTCCGGAGCAGGAATGGGTGCAAAAAGAGAAGGCTTTGAGTAAACCTGTATTCATCCACTGTCACATGGATAGGGATTTATTTTAAAAGAGTTTCAGTTGGCTTCCTAACACTTGGGAAGAACCAAACTGAATCAGCCTACTGGGACAGTTGTCTACTGCTAGTTAGTATCACTCTACATTCTCTGCTAATACCATCTTCAGAACAATCATGCAGCCAATACGAAACAGTTCAAAACCTTTATCATGTAGAAACATGTTATTTGCACTGCTGATACTGTCAGTACAAGTGCTTTGAAGCATGACATAAAAAATACAGGTAATAACAAACATTGCCCCAACCAGGTTCCTGACTGTAGATTATCCGAGGATATAAATTGAAATTGCTGAATGTTTGTTTGATGAGTTTTTTGTGTCTGTCTGATTGAAATGAGAATCTTTGACAAATGATTTGGTTAGTTGGATATGATAATTTGGAAGAACTATGGATCTTTGAAATAAATTGAGTTTTTCTAGAATCATTTGTATTGAATTTGGTTGAAATGCTACTTTTAATCCAGATATATATGACTGCATGTAGTTGAAATGTGGTATGTATGCAGTACGGTGTTGATTAATATGTAGGTTATTCAGGAAATCCCTAGAGAATGCTATGCTCTCTTCAACTGTGGTAAACCTTGTGAAAAAAAATTTCACGTCAACATTTTTTGACAGTAACTAAAAAAAAGAAAAAAAAAACATTATCTTGACAATTTGCGGTATATATTTTGGTTTTTCACTTTTGGGTAAAAATTGTGGTTTTTCTCTTTAGTTTTATTTTGGTTATGCACCTTTGCCTGTCAGGGATAAATTGTCTCCAGAGAGACCGACATACAGTAGGGGTAACAGAAAGTTGTTTAACACAGAAGTTTGATGATTTTTCCTGAACAGTACAGTAACTCTGCAAAACTTATTTATTTGTGTACTAAAACTACTGTGTACTATTGTGTAATAGGAAAACTATTGTGTACTAACACTACTGTGTAATGCTTTGTACTGTTGTGTACTAATGTACACGATTGTGTAATATTGTGTACTGTTGTGTACTATTGTGTAACTAAAACTAACACTAAAAAAGTACAAGTATGTGTGAGGCAACTCTGCTTTATATGCCTGGATTGCCTTCAAAACCTGTTCAAAAATATTTCACTTTATAATCTTATTTTATGAGCATTCTCTACATGTGACATGGTAATTTGTCTCTATGTACAGTACTAAAGCATTCAATTCTTGTTGGCATTATCTTCTCTGCCATCACCCCTTCTCTTTCCCCCTCATTATGGCACTGGGCCATGAAGCAGGCAAAAGTGCCCTCTTAAGTATTCGGCAGATCTCGTTACATTAGTGAGTGCAAAACGACTTTGATAGGAAGTTGAACCCACAAGACGCTTTTTAGCAAATTACTAAAAAGCATCAAGAAATGACTTCAAATGGACATTAAGACAATTAGAGTTTTATTGAGTTGATAACATGATCTGTCAGATCACCTCGGTACAGTGCAATGATTTAAAAGCTCTTCTAGTTATGATTCTCTTTGCTACTTTGGGATTACTATAACTCATTAACATCGTATGTGTGGAAACTTGCTCCTTTCTTTCCGATCTGACCATTTTCTCAAATATCGCGGGAGGTTATGTCACCCTTTTTGTCAGGAGTAGTCGCAGTGAACTAGGTTATTCCAAAACCATTTTAAGAACAGAACCAAACCCCAGTTCCCAATTCGCAAATCAGATGTACCGAATTCAAGGGAAACTCTGCTCAACAACAATGCAAAGCAGCAACTTTGAATAGGTCTATAGAGTCTGGTTCCTGGTGAGGGTTTGGACCTTGAATACTGTAGGTCAATAGAGTCTGGTTCCTGGTGAGGGTTTGGAATTTGAAAAGGTCAATAGAGTCTGGTTCCTGGTGAGGGTTTGGACCTTGAATACTGTAGGTCAATAGAGTCTGGTTCCTGGTGAGGGTTTGGAATTTGAAAAGGTCAATAGAGTCTGGTTCCTGGTGAGGGTTTGGACCTTGAATAGGTCTATAGAGTCTGGTTCCTTGTGAGGATTTAGACCTTTAACCTACTGATTATGAGGCCGACACTCTAAACCGCTACAACACGCCTCTGTTTGACTACTTGATTGTCTTGTTTTTGGGGATTGGGAGCCTCCTTAATTACTCTGTTAGCTAAACTTGGTCTCCAACTTATTTCACAGATGGACGTTCTGTACTTAAATTTCAAAATGATCAAAACAGATTATTTAGATGCATCAACCTCACAGAATGAGATAAAGAGTGACAAAGGTTAACATTTATGGTACATTAATTAAGTTATATTGTTGATGTACTACCATCCTCTTTTCATAGATATCTATAGTATTTTTGAACAATTTCATAGGTTTTCTCACTGTTACAGTGTTAAGTTGTGCCACCATATTAGTTGGTTCACAGACTCCATTTTGAATAATAACAAGTTACATTATCTCTTGGTCTCCAGATCCAGTCCGATTTCCGATCCACTGAACTCCAGAAACTGCAAAGAGAGTAAGTATCAAGAAAAAAAAAATCCCTAAAAAGAGTCACATTTGTAAGAAAGATTTGTTTTGGTTGTTCTCTCACTGTTCACTGTTCACTTTTTCATTTGTATAGCAAGATGACCATTTGGCTTGGTATATACGCTGGCATATTTCTAACAAATCAATATCATACCCTTTGTTCTAGATACCTGGTGATTCATCGAATTTGAGGGATATGTGTAAAACACATCAGAAATAATTTCCAGCTGAAAGGGGCAGTTTTAATTAACCTCGGCAAAAAAAATCTACAGATGGGAGAAGGGGGTGGGGGGGGGTCGGAGCTGTAGATGCATGCATGCCTTAATAAGATAAACATTAATATAAACATAATTGGATTAGCTGCTGTCCAGATACATCAGGGATTAAGCATTTCTGGATAAGTCTGGATAATCCAGTTTGGATAAAGTATGGCTTGCTGCTTAATAAATGTATACATACAGTAAGTGCTTTGTAATATGAAACAGTAGACCTGTCAGAGTTCTGGATATTAATGTGTATGAAATATATCTTTAGAGTTCTTATACTTTTAAGTAAAAAAGGAGGTGCCAAGAACCTTAGAATGATGAGCAAAAGTCTTCACACATACATGCTACTGATGGAACATTGTCAGAAAAATTGGTGGCACTCTTCACCTATATAAATGACAGGTTGATGAATCGCTCTAACACTGTTTAGCCTTTTGCAGATGGCCTACGTTTGCACCCTGAATTATACTGTAGATGTCAAATAATCAGGAGAATTATTGATTTTCAAGTTGTTTTTGATATTTATTTTGGCACTTTCTACTCACCCTTGCTTGCAAGAAATACAACTCACAAAATTAAAGCAAGCCACATGTATATATTTTATATAGTTTTTATTACATTGAATATTTATATTTTCAGAATTTATCCTCATTATGGAAATATCAAAGTTTCCTCAATTTTGGACACCTGTTAAATGCCTCTTCAATAAAGTAATGGTGGTTTATGGGGAAAAAATTTCCAGAAATATTCTGCATTAATTAAGAGAGGCCTTAACTTGGTTTCATCTATACAGTTTCTAGGATCTTTCCACATATGTAATGCATTTTTATGAGTTTTACCCATAAAAGGGTGGCTCTCTGTATTTGATGTTTGTAAAATTGCGTATATGGCATTGTCACAAGAACTCAGCATGACCCGGGGCCTGTTTCACAAAGCACTAAGTCCTGTGTGCGTAAGTCAAGTTTAGTGAAACAGGCCCCAGGCCTTGGAATATGGGCTATTTCTGGCAAATTGCCGACATATTTGGTGTTTTTGTCAGTAGAAAGAAAGGCACTGAGTCTTGCATACTTCTGCCAGAAGACATTAAGAACATATACACATGATAAATTGGTTAAAGGCTCAATACGTGTTTGCTGATGAGTTTCGGATAAAAAACTTCCGAAGCAGATTCAATGTTTCTTATTCTAAATGCACTCTGACCAGGTGGGTTTAATGGAGAAAAGCTGTCGCAATCGGAAGAAAGAAATTCATTTTCTGTTGCCCTTAAGGTGAAAAAGATTTACTGTAAAATCACTGCGACCGCCCATATCAGCATGTTCACTACACAAATGTAACCTATATACTCGTACCGTCCACTCGTAAGACCTTTGCCTAACAGTCGGAAACAAAACAGAGATATTTGATTGGCGCATGTTCTGTTGGGCGGGGCTTGCAAATTTTGAGTGAAGTTTGTAGAATCTACGGACTTGTTAAAAATTTTTTTTTAAATGTTTAACTACTGTAGATATCTAAATAAAAACAATGATTATTATATGAAAATTGCATAGAACAGGGCAGGTCCAAGCTATTGTATCCCAAGAAGCCAAATTTCAAACTTTACTGAGCACCCTAATTGTGGTGTCATGTTAAAGCTGAATTATTGAAGTTTCAGATTTTCATAATTTTTAAATTTTTTTTTGCCTATTCGAACAATTACAGCTGGCTAATTTGCATAAATTCAAATTGCAGTGTGACGTACGGGACATTTGGAATCCTATTTCCCTGCCAGCAATATGAACTAATTGAATATAAGTTATGTGGGACATGATACACCCTTCCTTCCAATAATTTTGACATATTATGTTTGGGGGTTCATCAATTAAATATGCTAATTAGCTAGTGTCCAAATACTGATGTCCCGTACGTCACAATTTTCAGCACTTTTTTTCAAGTATTGATATGGAGGAACAATTTTTTTTTTGGTGATATTCTATAAAGTTCTAATTAAGAACATTGCTCAACAAAATCCATCCCCAAAAAATTGAAATAATATTCACTGCAAATCTAATTATCAAATTTAAAACTGTGACGTACGGGACAAAATGTGACATACGGGACATAGTGTGGTGGAAACCCTGTATTTATACAAGTTTAATAAACATGCATGGGCTCCAATGGAGACCTCTACTGGAAACCTTCCAATGCTTACAAATTTATTTTGTTGAAAGCTGGTAGTTGCAACTTATAATCCCTGCATGGGATACAGAATCATCTACAATGCTTTTCAACATTGACATTGAATAAGGATGACTTCAAGAATGTGGAGTTTGCATTTCAACATTTTGTAGGCCTATTGTGAAGTGTGACTATCATGACTGTGCAACAATGTTCTTGTGTCCTGAACTTAGATACTGTAGTAGACATTGAGATTTTTGATTACAAGTGTAGAGTTTGGCTCGCCCAATTTTTGCAGAGGACAATCATGAGTTTGTTCAATAACCAGTATTAGGTCCATAGAGTTTTCTTTGTTGTACTAGTTTCATAGATGGATATTACACGGACGTTACTGTGGACATTTTGGTATGTTTTGAATGGGATGGATCATATTTCAACTTCAGGGACAATAGTGGGGAGTATGATACAGTGTTGTACAGTATATACCAAAACAGTTTTGCACCAAAACTTTGCATCTTGAATCATTTGTGGTCTAACAAAGCTAGAATTGATGTTATGAGTATTTGATGTATGTGTAGAGTAGATTAATACTTTACGCATTCCATGTTTTATGTAGTGGAATGATCTCACAAGTACAGTCACTGCTTTTTTCCGTATCCAAGAAAGAAGGAAATATGGCATTAAATTACCAATGACATTGTTCTGGCATATCCAAATTAATGTTTTTATGTAGAATTCAGCTTGTTATGGTATATTCAGGAATGAAAATATGAGTTTTCATAGTCAATTTGTATATGGACAAATCGTCCCGTACGTCACATGTCCCGTACATCACAGGACAATTTTAATTTGTGTAATCACTGTACTGGTATGGCTTCATTTTTTTTTCTAATATGTTACAGCTTAGCCCTTGGAAGGTTAGGCTATTCACTAGTGATAATGGCTTGATCACTGCCCTCCTAATTTCAGAGGGGTTTTCAGCTTTGCTCTTTAGTTAAAAAAACACAAAATTCTCTGGTCCCGTATGTCACACTGTACATTAATTAAGATGGGACCTAATTAAAGCAAGTGTAGGAAATCTTCATGAGTTTGTAATAAAGTAGCAGCAATATCAAATATGAAAACCTGAAAAAGTTTCTGGAAAATAGATTTTTTATAACTTTTAGACACATTTAAGTCTCTGAAATGTCCCGTACGTCACAGTGCAAATAGCTTGGACCTGCCCAACAGTGTCATTTTCACTGAGCTTTAAGGGCAGTAAGCTGGAAAAATCAATGTTAAAATTTGGCAAACACACATTGAGACTTTAACACTGATCAGTCAAGGTATCTGCATAATATCCGAACCTAATGGTATCACTCTTTTACTGTCTGCAAATATTACTTAGGCTACTATCAGCTTGTACTGTATGTGATTCATGTGTGTTGCTTTTGGAAAATTCATAATTTATTCCTAGCAAATAGAAGAAATAGTTTATAATAATCTTTTTTAAAATCAAGCAATAGTCAGAAACAATAAATGCATCTTTCATCACATATTTCAGACATATAGACAGGATGACATTTGACCTTTTCAGTTCATAAATTAAAAGCACAGTTTTATTTTCAGTTTAAATGTCATCTTTTTAGTGGCCTCAGATATTGTAGAAAGTACTGTAACATGTAAGGACAGTTTGATAAATTAAAATTCAACAAACATTAGACAGCCAAATTCAAATCTCCCTCATCCCCCCCCCCTTTCCCCTGATCATTGAGCCTATTAATATGCCAATTGAGCACCCATCTATTTCTGGGAATACCTGTAACTCGGATGATCAGGGCTTTTGATGGCTTCAAAGCAGTGTTAACATGCTAAACTTTGGGGCCATATAATGTAGTGATGAGTGACCCTTGATAGTTTAAAATAAGGTCCTGTTTTTGTCTTGCAGATATGATGCTTTGCTAACAGAGAAGCAAGAGATAGAAGACGATTTTCTGCGATACAGACGGGAAGTGAAAAACACTTCGTCAGGGAGCGCAGCGAAAGAGGTCCGTATTCTGAAGAGCGTTGTTCGAAACCTGGAGGAGGAACTGATGCACGAGAAAAGCAAAAACCAGAGGTCGACAAACAAACGTAATCAAGAGTATAAGACGTTGATGGAGGAGGCAAGTTATTTATTGTAAAACACTTCTTCTTGAAATCTTATTGTGGTGACGTGTGTATAGGTGAGGCCTTCGCATTTAAGCACGACAGTAAACTAGCCGTTTGTTGTTTGTGCGAACTTCATACATAGTATGGGGGTGATCGTATCCAGTTCTTGGTTGTTTTTCCCCCGGTTGGTAGAGGGTCAAAGGTCATTTCAAGTAATGAAGTGTTGTTAACCTTGATCAAGGATAGAAGATACTGCTATATCTTGAAATCTCACTTTTTATCGATAAAAGTAAACTTCATGTACTATTTTGAAATAATCTCATTTCCTTTCACAAGTGCTATTTTGGCTGCTATTTCGTCATTTTCTAGGAGTGGCTGATGGATTTTTCCTTCAATTTAATTTATTAATCAAGAATCAGAATCGGTTTATTATAAGCCATATACAAGCATGATTTAAACAAAAATAATTCACAGTGGGGTCAAAATGTAGGATAGAACAATTCAGGTAGAGTTTGGATTTGAACAGTGAAAACTCTGTGAGCTTTGTTTTGATATATAATTGTTCAATTGTAGCATTGATATTAATACATGAATGTTGATTGGTGTGGGGTGAGCCATTAACTAGTTTTGTTTGGTATTATAAATTTTTCTTGGTCTCAGATCACTGACCATTTACGATGACTACTTTGGCTTACATCTATCTAATACATCAAAGTCTTAGCAATCATAGCCCGTACTACAGTATGAACATTTCTTTTGGTATGTGTCAGTTACGAAAGGGGGCCTAAAAGCACTTTATAAGAATGTCAACGTTGAAGTATTACAAGGAAGTTAACCTTTCATTCTAATAATTGCTCCTAAAATCATAGATTGTAATAATAGGGGCAAACTACTTCACTAGTGTATACACCGAAGACCATTAAGCCGAAATACAAATTAAATACATAAAAAAAAACTGCACACATTGAGTTGATTTCAAAAGAAAAAATTTAAGTCTGTCATTTTAGAAGAAATACTGCCATAAGCTAGAAATGATATTTGCATCTGATTTTAATGAATTGGTTTTTTTGTTGCTTATAAACTTCCTTAATTTTCATATTGAATGTAGGCCCTGTTCAGGGAGATAAAACATGGGGGGGAGAGGGGGATTGCATGACAGCTCAGAAACTTCTCTCTGGTATTAAAATGCTTCGTCTTTATTTTTATTAATTTTGCCTCCAGCTGGAGGAACTCCGAGCCAGTGAGAGAAATCTCAAAGCAAGGGTGAAGAGCCTGATGAATGAGCTTAATGTCTTAAAAAGAGGGTAAGGAGAGGGAAAGTGTTCTTAAGGATAGAAAAACAAAAGAACTAACTAGTCAACAAAAAAGAAGAGAACTTAACTCTGAAAACGAATGATTACATCACCATTACTGGTGTCAATCTGCCTCAGTTCTCTTCATGACTCTTGCAACCGTGCAGATTACTGAAAGCGGAAAGTTTTCTAGACATGTCCTTGTTTTGCGATGCAGGGATAATAAATGTAGAATTTAATTGTGGCATAGCGACTGTGGATATCTGAGAACTTTGGACGTCCTAAAAATTAGACGCCTCATGCAACCCACTTCATCCTTTTTCATTTGTTTGAAGGAAAACAATGGTATTGATGGATATATAGCATTCATTTATAGAACTATGCAAAATGGCCAAAATCATGTTTGCAGTACAAAGATGCAGATCTGTAACTTTCTTTACAAAGTAATTTTGAATGATGATCAAAACTGGTCAATTCATATAAAACCCATGAACAACAAAATGTGATCATTCAGCTATGCTTTGTTTGAAGCCATAAGGGGATCCTATTGAGTAGTGAAAGATTGTAATCAAATAAGTTACAGTAGTTGTAGTTTACAGTAAGTTACGTAGGTTAAATGCATTTAGCAGGTGTTTGGCTGGGAATGGATTCTGGATGGGTTTGTGAGAAGGGGGGTGGGGGACGGTGGGTGGGGGTCGTCAGGTGGTGTAAGTATATCATAGGAAATTATGATACACATGTTTTAGTTAAACAATGATATTTTAATGATATATTTCAAGTTTACAAGACCTGTCCTTGTTGCGCATTGCACAGTGAAGAAATGTAGTGTTTTCTTGTGGCATAGCGACTGTGGATATCAGACAATTTGGGCGTCCTAAAATAATGCCTGATGCATCCCACTTCATCTCGTTTCCTTTAGTAGTCTTAGGTAATTAATGATATTTGATGATATCTTCCAAATTACTATGCAAAATGGCCAAAACCATATTCCAATTTTGTTGCTTAAAAATTAAATGAATTTTTAACTAAGCTGTACGAGCTTGGATGTTCACTCTCTAAGATTACTGCTAGTACTTAATCTATATCAAATAAACAGAAACTTGTCAAGGCGTACCAGCCGTTCACCAAATTTCCCGAAACCGCAAAGAAACAACCCCCCGTCAGCTTCCAGAAGACCACTCTCTGTGCTGAATCGCTCAAGTGAAAGATCTAGGGTCGGAGGTGCTGGTTTTGCCAATCGTAACAGGGAAAGGTCGCACTCCAGGGAGGGTCGAAGGTCATCGGCTTCATCCTTAGTCGGCAGGAGTCGGACTCCATCCCCAGCAGGTTTGCTATAAAAAAATAAAAAAAAGATTTTTTAATTTTTGTTAATTTTTATGTAATACTTGTTATTGTTGTGGTTATGTTGCTGTTTGCGTGGTAGTTATTCTTGTATGAGGCCTTCAGGAGTAGATTTATTTTGATTTCACTGTTTGCTGCTTTAAAACATCATCCGTTGTTTCATAAGATCTCGCAGTGTCAAGGTAAAATTGTGCAATGCCCAATGCTTTCAAGATTTCTCTATCTGTTCATGTTATTTCATTGTTTCAAATTCGTTATCAAATTAGTGAATGTTGAAGGTTGTTGGTAGAGTTTGGATGCTTTGACATATATATGCTGCCATATATCATAAATATATTAAAAAACACTATTGCTGATATTCCAACCTCATTTGACATCTTCAAGTTACAAAAAAGAGGCAGGCTTTCTATATGAACTGGAAAATGTACAGTCTTTCAAACACAGCAGCCAAGCTAGACTCCATGCTAATCCATGCAGTCTTTCAAACACAGCAGCCAAGCTAGACTCCATGCTTATCTATGCAGTCTTTCAAACACTGCAGCCAAGCTAGACTCCATGCTTATCCATGCAGTCTTTCAAACACAGAAGACAAGCTATAGACTCCATGCTTATCTATGCAGTCTTTCAAACACAGCAGCCAATCTAGACTCCATGATTATCCATGCTGTCTTTCAAACACAGCCACCAAGCTAGATTCCATGCTTATCCATGCAGTCTTGCAAACATAGCAGCCAGGCTAGACTCCATGCTAATCCATGCAGTCTTTCAAACACAGCAGCCCAGCTAGAGTCCATGCTTATCCACGCAGTTTTCAACGTAAATTGCATTTTTCAATCATCCCTACAATAGATGGATGCAAGTTTAATTGTTCACTGGCTCAGTAAAGACATGCTAATGACCATCTTCTTTAGCCTTCCAGGTTTGCAGCACATTTAGGCATTTCTTTTTGTTGCATTGAACCTATTTTGGAAAGCATCCTGGAGAACCAATTTTATATATATTTATATAGCTCAAATTGAAAATTATAATGCATAGTTAATGTAGTCCTAGACAGCAGTGTGTATAATGTCTATCATTCTCTCCATAACTTCAATTTTGTTTTCTTTTTTCCATCTTTATTTTTGCAGGTTTGTTAAAGAAAATTTTGTTGTAATGAGGTTTTCATAGGCTTGTTCCCAAGATTCTGTTCGCTTCAACATTATCATAGTATCATAGTAACATGTTATTTGGTTATTTCGGAGGACTGTATGTTCAGCATAGATAACATTTATATGTTAATTATCAAGTTTATGATTGGTGATTCTGTTTTTTCTGACAGGGATGAAAGAGCCAAGATTTGACCCTACGGCTTACATTGAGGAGAAAAAAAGAAGACAACAGGAGGCCAAATTGAAGTTGTAAGTGTGCTTGTCTGTTTTACAGTTGGAATTTAACAAACCCATAATTAGAGCAGCTGCTTGTTCACCTGATTCACATATTAATATACTACAATATTGTATCGTAATATGAAGAAATAACAAAATATACATCCATACAATGTATTCAGGCCTAGAAATTTACAATTGTAGCCACCTATTAAGAAATACAAGTACTTAAACTCTCTGCTGGCTAAAATCAACTTCTCACAGACAATCTCCTGAATTAGAACATAGATCAGTTAGTGTACTGCTTACGGATGCAGTCTAATTGTACTTGCTGATAACAAGCAGTAATTACTGGGCTTATGATAGGTATGGAATTAAGCACGGTCCTTGATAGCAAGCAGTAATTACTGGGCTTATGGTAAGTATGGAACCAAGCCTGCTCTTGATAACATGCAGTAATACTGGGCTTATGGTAGGCACAGTACCAAGCCCCCTCTTTGATAACAAGCAGTAATACTGGGCTTGTGGAAGGCACAGAACCAAGCGAGTTCTTTGACAACAAGCAGTACTTACTGGGCTTCTAGTAGGTACTGAATCAAGCCCATTCTTTGATAACAAGCAGTAATACTGGGCTTATGGTAGGCACAGAACCAATTCCGTTGTTTGATTACAAGCAGTAATGCTGGGCTGATGGTAGGTATGGAACTAAGCCCGCTTTTTAATAACAAGCAGTAATTACTAGGCATATGGTAGGTACAGAATCAAGCATGTTCTTTGACTAACGAATGTTACCCGACTAACCATTGCAAGTGTTTTTAGATTTTATATGTCTACTGCCATTTCTACTGGCAAACGTCAGTAAAATCCACTGGCATTTAGCTAGTTAATTGCCATATCTTGAAGCCTTAGTAATACACCCAAGTAACAATATACTGTACTTGTATATCACCTGATGCAACATATGTTGATAACCATGTGTCTATAGATATATGTTATATTGATTACATTAATTTTACATTCATATTGATTGTTTCTCTGTATCATGGTACCCTGTAGTATTTGTATGATATGACGTGGAATAACTGGCATGCTTCAGGTCATTATGTATTGAGTACATAGTGCATTATTACTTACAAGTTATGTATGTTCTGCCTTTTGCCCTAAGTGGTTCAATGACCTCTTCCAATTATGTCACTTGATGTTTAGATCTCTATGTGTTAATGGAGCTAGGCTTACGAGCATCTGATATGAATGTGTTACAAGCCTAGGCTATGCCTGCGTATTTTCTTGGGATGAATTTAGAAATTAAATAAAGTCTTTGTGATGTCCAATAATACAAATACAACAAAACTAACACTAAGTTTTTGGTCTTGCCTTAATACTTGGGTGTTTCAGTTTGCCAAAAGAGTCATTTACTGTGTCCACCAAACAAACATTAACACTAAGCTTTATAGGGTCATCATGCTATTCTAGCAGATGTAAATTCTCCAGCCTGATTTTACAGATACCATTTTGGCCAGACATTGCTCTGCTGAAGCAATCCTTACCTTTCAGTGTCAGAAGTAGTTCACAATATTTTGTTGAACCTGGCACATTGCAGTAGCTACAGAGTGAATCTGGCCAGAGATTCCATGGAACATGGTTATGTAATGTAATCAATCACACCCAACCAGTACGTCGGTGTCGATACGATGCCCCTACATCCAAATAAATACTTACACCTCATAATAGCCCATACTCATTAGCACATATATATTTTTATAGTAATATTCAAGCTGCGTCCATTTTATTTTTCGTATTCATATTTTAAGGGATTTTGTCATTTTGTTACTTAAATTTACTTAAAACTCACTTTTTTCTTTTTAGGAATTTCACTGTAAATCTATATTAAAATTATTCCTTCGTTTATATATATATATATATATATATTTTTATATTAATATATAAGCTGTGTCAATTTTATTCTTCATATTCATATTTTAAGGGTTTTGTCATTTCGTTGTCATTGTAAAGCGCTCTTGAACATGCTTAAGCATGAAAAGAGCGCTATATAAATTTGGTAAAATAATAATAATAACATTGATATTTTGATAACAGTAACAGGAGCAGAGAAAGAAGCCTGTCAGGAGGGCGGCGTCCAGGAATACTGGGATCACAAGAAAGAGGGCGATCAAGGACCAGACCTTCTCCACACACGATAGGTAACTTAATTTAAATATAAGTAGAATTTAAAAGTACTCTCTAAGTTTTTTTTTTTTTATACGCACCGCGGAAGACACAATAGATGGGCACAAATGATTATGCTCTCGTTTGTAAATGTGTTTGGTAAATTATTGTCAGTTTTTCATTGGTGGGTCAAGATTCAGACTGTTTGGCTCAGTCTCAAAGTATTCACATTATATATGAATGTATAAATTGTAGTCTATAGTTCCTGTTTGCTTTTCAAGGCAGACCGCCCAAAACTAACAGGATATTTGTTCAGAAGAAAAGTTACGTTAATTGATTAAAGGAACAAATCAAGAAAAGATGATGCTCTGTCCAAGGATGACGAGTTCATTTTCAAGTCTCTCCGAGTGATCCATCAGATCTAAACTTTGCATATTTTTGTAGCAGTTTTTTTTCAAAAGGTTTCACACAGTTTGAACATAATTTTTTCTCTGCGGGAGAAAACTGTCAACAGAGAAATTGTTAGCAGATGGCTTTAATATCTCCTAGGATATCTGGTACACCGGTAGGAAAGAAATTCCAGGCCCTCATACATTTTTTAAAATTCTCTGATGCTATCTGCATGCTGTTGAGGCAGCCTAAAACAAATGCTTCATAAAACTGGCATCCTGGAGAGTTTGTTGGGCAATAAACTTTACTCTTCAAGGTTATGCATATGTAAAAATATGTAAAGAAATTAAGAAAAACAACCATTTTTGCCGGGAAAATGATGTGATAAAACAGTATTGTAGATGGCACCACATGTCTTGATCAAGATAAGCAAATTTGGAAGTTTCTCTAATGGATTCGATTGTCACCGGCGTAGGTGTCCATAAATTGTAATGGCTTGACGTCCTGGAAGCTAGAAGGTTAAAGATTATCTTTTACAGTTGCTTCGTAGGCGTACAACTATAGCCTCGGAGTATTGCAATCATTTTATCATTTTAATAAAGAAGGGCTGGATCAAAACAACGGAAATCCGAATCACTAAACATTATATAGCTGCCACAAAAAAAAAAAACTTTTTGTTAAGGTACGTACGGCATGTTTGAAGCTCTTACTCTAAAATGTAGGTCCCTTGAAAACTGGGGTCCTGAATTCATTTTCTTGGAGCAAAGGGCCAGACAGATTGAAACTCTCACTCTTATTCAGATTGAGCAAGGTGCAGGATAGTCCAGATGGGGCCCTCA
The DNA here is from genome assembly GCF_037975245.1 of Apostichopus japonicus. NCBI lineage: Eukaryota > Metazoa > Echinodermata > Holothuroidea > Aspidochirotida > Stichopodidae > Apostichopus > Apostichopus japonicus. The sequence continues at coordinate 34,928,552 of NC_092568.1, read as the reverse complement.
AACATTAAGGGCTGAAGGGTCCAGTTATCTAATGATGGGTGCAACATTGTGTGCTGATATATGTCTATGGGCTAGATTGAAGCCTCTCACAGACCAGGTCTGGCCCACTGGTCGCTGATTGAGAATGTCTGCCTTAGATATATATTAGGCATAGACTTATATCTGTGACTAACATTCAACTGGGCTTTCTTTATAAAAAAAACTAGCTTTCTTTCCAAAGTGCATCACTATACTGAACTAAATATCTATAGGCAAAGAAACTTGGGGGATTCTAGTTTGCATTTCTGCAAATTTCGGTGGCAATGGAGCTGATTTCCAGAACACTTGAAAAGACCCGAAAAGAATTTGGATATTCCGACAATCCATCACTCTGGATAATATTTAAAAAAAGAAAATTGAATCTAAACTTGGTGACATTTGACAAACTAATTATATTTAAACAAAGTTTGAAACTAATTCAGTCAAGAAATTTATTTTATGACTTGTGATGCATAAATTCAGTCAATAAACTATATTTTTTAAATACATATTTATGCATACAGTAGATCTGACTTTATATATTTTTTTTTATCGGTTTAGGTCATAGAAGGGGCCACTCGAGGGGTTCTTCCGTAGGTAGCGTGGGTAGCCGTAGGTCATCATCCGGACTCAGTGATGTCGAGGTCTTATCAGATGCTTCAGAAGGAAGGAGGAGGTAATCTTGCATCTGTTTTCCTTTTCTATTCCTAGGAGAGTTTGCTTCTCTTAAAGACTCTCCCAGCATGTTTGAAGTTTATAACTGCCCACAGTTTATTTCATTCCAATGCACTTTTATATCAGGTTCATGTGGTTAAGTATTTACCTATTTAGCAAATTTCTTTTCAAGAAGAAGAGTGAGCAAGAATTTGGAAATATTTGACGTACGTCATCAATTATTTGTTCATTTGAACAAGAACAGCTTTGTTGTCACTTGCCAAAAAGCCACTACAGGTGTTATTGTTTTATAACTATCAATGGAGTTTTTATGGGTTGACCCCTAGTTGGTTTACACCTAATTAAATTTGCCCATTATTTAGTCAAAAGCAATGGAATTCATGTTAACAGTCAGTGTAAGAGATGATATGGCTTTGAATTCTGTATTGATAGCAACATTGAAGTTCAGAAAGGTTCTGTTTAGTGATTGACATGGTACCTGGTATGGTTGTTATTGTTGGTTATCAATCAAGTTCATATGTCTCATAACTCACAGTGTTGGTAATGGTATTGGCTGTTGTTGAAGTAGGTTGGCCCCATGCCGATATGGGATAGGTCCACCCATGGTGATATGGGATGGATGACTTTGGCAATATATAGGATAGATTGGCCCCTGGCAATATAGAATAGCTTGGCCCCTGACAATATAGGATAGATTGGCCCCTGGCAATATAGGATAGGTTGGACCCTGACAGTATATAGATAGGTTGGCTCCTGACAATATAGGATAGCTTGGCCCCTGACAATATAGGATAGATTGGCCCCTGGCAATATAGGATAGATTGGCCCCTGGCAATATAGGATAGCTTGGCCCCTGACAGTATAGGATAGATTGGCCCCTGGCAATATAGAATAGCTTGGCCCCTGGCAATATAGGATCGCTTGGCCCCTGGCAATATAGAATAGATTGGACCCTGGCAATATAGAATAGCTTGGCCCCTGGCAATATAGGATAGATTGGCCCCTGAAAATATAGGAGAGGTTGGACCCCGACAGTATATAGATAGGTTGGCGCATGGTGACATAGGATAAGTCCCCCCAGGACGATATAGCATATGTCTGCCCATGGCGATATGGGATGGTTGGCTTTGGCAATATATAGAATAGCTTGGCTCCTGGCTATATAAGATAGGTCGACCTCTGGCAGTACAGGGTATGTTAGTCCATGGCCATTAAAAGATAGATTGACCCCAGGCAGTGAAGTATAAGGAAGCCCCTGGCAGTATGGTAAAGGTTGGCCACTGGCAGTAGATGTTAGTCCTTGGATATATAAGATAGATTGACCCCAGGCAATGAAGGATAAGGTAGCCCCTGGCAGTATGGTATAGGGCAGGCAGTATAGGATTGGTCTTATTGGCTGCCTTTACATAACGAATCATACCCTGTGCTTGGTGTTCAGCCATAAATTGATTTTGAAACCCCACGTGGTTACATTAGACCCTGTGCTCGATATCAGACGCCGCGCTTATGATCTCCGAACATGAATATTTCTTTACTCGAAGAAAAGCATGAAACCATGAGCAGTGTGATGTGCAGCGCTGTTACTTATGCCTACTGCTGATTTGTAAATTATGCATGTCACAAACAATGGAAATTAAAGTTCACTACTGATCCAAAGGTCAACCCCAAGCTGATTTACATAAACAAATTTAACACTGAGCTTGGGGCTGCCTCCTCCCTCAATCCTTGTCTATCACAGGGTATAAATCCACATAATACATTACAAATGCAACACTGCAAGTTTGGTTCAACCAAGAACTCGCGGTCTCATGTAGTTGAGTCAGTCACAATGGTGATAGTGTAAAAAGAGGTGTAATCTTTGATACAAGAGTCACCTACAATATGATCACGTTTTGGTTTATACAGTAGCTTTAAGAGAGTTGCTTTCTTTGCTAGGGAACTTTAAGCTAATAGAACGGAAATAAAGTGTGACTTAAGCTTTGCTCATAGCAATATAATATTTCTTAAATGCAACCTTGAAGTCTACTTTGGTACCCCAAAGTTGTTTTCTTTTTGTCTAATGGAATCTACCTTTTACTCTCAAGTACAACCCAGAGTTTATTCTGAAATGATTGGATCATACCAGACCAGCATGTAACAACATTTCTTGTTATGTTTATCTTGTTAGTTTGTGCAAATGTTTAAGAAAGTTCAAATAAAAATACCACAACATCAGAGGTGTATGCTAGTATGTTACAGTGTATCTTATAACTCATGTGAATGATATAAGAAAATCTAAATTGTTTAAATGTTAGTAATGACAAAAGCTACAGATGGTGTTAGGAACTTGATAATCTCTATGTCGTTCTCTGAGCTACATATTTTTTCATGTGAGGCTCGTGCATTGCATTCCTGTATATAAATTGTACAGACTTTATAGAAGAGAAAGTTATGGTCATATAAACAAACAATTTGTTTACAACTTTTTATACAGGAAAATGAGAGAAGTGATTAAACCCGGTAGAACGTCATCTTCCAGTGCCTGGAACAGTCCTAATGTGGTGAGTATGTGATACGTGGGTACAGTATGTCTGGTTCCAGCACTGAACAATATTAGTCGACAAACATTTATTTATGACTGCAAATGTCAGGGATCATGGTAAATATCCAATCCATTGTAAACGTTGACAGATCCAAGATTATTCAGATGAGAATGCCCTGCTGGCAAGGATTGGTAGATGCCAAAGTTTTTACTGAGGTAGTGCTGCTTCTCAGCAAATGTTGGTATAATAATAAGTAAGGAATACCCAGTGGTATCAGTGGTTAACGCCGGTACCTTCCAATCAAAAGGTCCCCGGTTCGAGTCTCTCCAAGATTAATGTATGTTGTCCAGTTACAGAGATGTTGACAAGTGATAATTCATAATCATGGACGTTAAATATGAATGTAAAAGAGACTGACTTCGGTCAGCTTGCGGTTTTGATAAGCCAATGAGGCTTCATCGCGAGTTCGGATCTAAAATACATAATATTTAGTAAGGAATACCCACTCGTTGGTAGATGCCAAAGTTGTTACTGAGGTAGCACTGCTTCTCAGCCAATGTTGGCGTAATATTTAGTAAAGAATACCCACTCGCAAAGCATGCAATAGTTTGTCCACCATGTATCTTTGGTATGACAAAGACTGCGGTAAATTTTTTGGTCAAAACAGACTTCAGAAGAGGGGACCATGGATTCCACTCCAACATCTACCCTTACTAATACATGAAAACTGTTGAATGTCATGTGTAATCTTTTACTTGGTAAAAACATTTTATTGTTCATTTACCAGTTCACACAGCCTCTTGTCATTAACTTAATGTGCGTTATTTAATTAAATTGTATCAAAGCATTGAACTTAGCTATAGTAAGTACAGGGCATATCACTTTTAGAAGTAAGCCTATAAAAATCAGAGGCTCATCAATCAAAGTGACTGAACTTGCAAGTTTAACACAAAAATGAAAGCAGCTATTTTGGAAGCAATCAATGAAAAACATAAGAAACACGACTTTTGTGGTGTCGATGCGCTTTGAAATTTTCAGGAATAAATGCACCACATCTTTATATTGTACCATGTTTTCATGTATTCCAATAAATTAATTTTATCGTAATTTATTAATGAATTTTACTTTATAAATTTCAATAAGGCATGAAATCTTAGTTCTTTCTGGATTAATATACAGTCAGGTTAATTTCTCCTTTTTATTTTCTTCACAGCCTTTTAGGAGGAAAGGAGGTGCTACCAAGACTAGAAGATATCCTTTTACTACAAAACAAAGCCTGATAGATACTTTGTGGCTGAAAAAAAATTGATAAAAATGAGTATTTTATTATCTTCTCAATCTGATTTATAGGCATTAATTTTTAGTACTATGTTGCAGACTATTTAAAATATTGTTCATCAATGCAGTTTGCAGTCTGTGCCACATTTAGTATTGGAAATAACGTTTAACTTTGAAAGCTCACTAATCAAGTGACTAAGCTGCTTAATTAATCGCACAGACATATGATCCCCGCCAGACAACATATTAGCTATGCAATGATTGATTTTGGGATATTGGCATTTTAATATCCTCAGAGTACTTGTTTATATCATGCATTTACAATATTTGTCAAGGAAGAAAACCTTATGTTTCTTCATTGGGTCGTCTGTTATCTATATAAGTTAAATACTTGTATTTTAGTAGAGTAAATGATAATCAGGTTTATATTAGCATTTATGATAATACAATGGATTCATCTTGACAATAGGTTTGGGACATAAGAGAAACTGACCGGATTATTGGTTTGGCCTCATAAATTCATATACTTGAGAAGTTCCATGTTGTTGTAAAGGTTTAGAACTTCTTGCCCTTTTTGTTTCAAGGGTATCCATTTTGCTGCAAGCGTTTCCTTTAGCTGGTCAAATCAATACAAAAGCAATTAAATGATGTAACTTTTTTGATGGTTTCCTATCAGAACAAAGTTGAATAAATGACATTGTCACATGACCACAAAAGGATGCTGCTGTTCCCAAACTGTTTTGTGAAGCATTATGAAAGCAAAAGAATGATTATAACTTCAGGTTCCCTGCAACTCAGTCCCTGCTACAAAGTTCCTTTCCTGTGCATTGTATGAAGATAATATTTCTTGACATATTCCCTTTACGATGATGAGCACGCCTGATCCTAAGCTCAATCCTGGAAGAGCCGCCAAGATGACTACAAAAGGTAGAATACGAAGGAAGGACCTAGAGGAGTACGGTGTACAAGGTATAGCAATAATACCAATCAAAGTGGATGGAACAATAGGCTATTGTGCAAATAACAATAATGCCAATTCAAATGGATGGAACAATAGGCTACACACATATTGCCTACAAAATAGAAAGATCCTTTTCCTTTTACCCCACATGCGAACATCTGTACAGTTGGCATTGAAATGTGACAAAGGGTATTCGCACCATTATCTGGTTCTTCGTTAACACATTGAGTCAGCATTAATAAACTATTGGATATACAATGCATTAATTAAAACTGGTTAGCAACAAAGAAGAAACTGTTGTTCAGGTAACAATGAGGGATTATGTAACAAGCGAGAAGTAAAGTAGTTAGTTGTCTCTACCAAAACCAGCAGGGTCACAACCATGTACACGCCCCCCCCCCCAGATAAGAATCAGGGAGGGCCATATATGGAAATCCTACTTTCTTTTTCTAGCATATTTTCTCCTATTTTATTGCTCTACAGATCGTTCCCAAGAAGTCTATAACAGGTCCTCGGAGATGGCCGAAATCGATGCGAGACTTAGTGCCTTGCAACAGTTTATGAAAGAGAATATCGGTTAAGGCTGCCATACGTAAATGATGAATTAATATAAACATTTGTAATGTGTAGGTTATCTATTATATCACCTTGAAGAGAGGCAATTGCCTTTGTCATTTGTAGGGTTTGTTTCTTCTGGAATATTGCTTGCTGTCTTGTAGTTTCAGTGCCTTATATACATCAGGGGTAATTTTTGTATCTTTTTAGTGTCCCCCTAAACTGGTGGCAAGGAACCACAAAGCATTTGTCCATATTCATCTCTTTTTTTTTAGTTTTCTAGCTGAAGGTTATGAGGAAGTAGATGTTTAATGTATTTACAATTGATTGTGATATTTAATTATCTCAGGATAGATGTTTTTGTGTCCTTCTTGTATTTTAAGCTCTTTTCTGCTGTTTTCTTCTTTCTAGAGAAGGATGACAAAAAAACGACTGACACCATTCCATTTATGTCTGTGAGTTTACCTTGGTAGTCTGTCTGACACCTTGACTTTTTTAAGTCTCCTTTTATTTTTGTGATGCAAGCCACTGGTTTTCTAAGCCACTATTGAACCAAGGTAATTATACAGGCAAACCACAGGAAACTTGGTTTGGAATCTTATAATAGAACACAGTATCAAGCTGTAATTGTTCATGTCTGTAATGAAACCAACTTTAAATGAACAATTTAAACCTCTTTGTATATCATATAACACCCTGGCTGGTCAAGTTTAAAAAGGAGATGACTTCATTTCCCAAGATTTGGCAAGTCTTGAAATAATTTCAAACTTTGGGTTGTGATGATGATATCAGGTTTTGGGTGAATCTGTGACAGTGTAACAAGTCAGATTTTACAGACTCTACGATAATAAGGGTTTAGGGACAAATAAAGTCTGATGTTTGTAAGTATTAGTTCCCTTTTCAGCTTGACTATGTAAAGGACCTATTGTAGGAATAACCTCCTTATTCTAGGAGGCAAATGTTAAATTTGGGTAAAAAATGAACAACTTTTCTTTGATTGATAGAATCTGCTTCAGATGTAGAGTGGACTCTTGGAATTTCAGGCAAAGTGATTATTTCAGAGCTTAGATGTTTCAAAGAAACATTAACAGGAATGTTATTACTGTTGAGATACTCTGTGAATTATCAGCAGGTTGATTGACATCAACAAGTACGTTTTGGTTATTGAGTGTTTCATGAACAAACACTGAATATTAAGATTATAATCCAGTTACATTACTTACATTGGGTATACATATATATTTGCTGTGGAAATTATTTCATGCAACCTTGAAGTGGGGATTTGTAAGATAATTTTGCAATATTTTGATAATGGGATGAGAATTTTTAAATGTACATAGATATGTAACCTCATTGTCTCCCTGTAAAGAACATTCTTAATAAATATGACAAAATTGTATTCTGCAAAACATTTGCTTTTTCCTTGTGAAATTAGAGATGTACAGTACAGATTGATATTCTAGAAAATGCACATGAGGGTTTTTAGCTTCACATGTGCAGTTTGGGTTATGTTTTCCTTCATCAATGATAATTTTAGGATGGAAGGAGCAATTGGCTTTCAATAGAACCTAGAAAAGATTTTCAGTATTGCCCTACATGTATTTTAGTTTTTTGGAATGTGCAAGATTCAAACTCTACAAGATCTTTCGGTGACTGTAGCTTTCTGAATGCTGCACCATGTTTATGGAACTCCTTTCCGGTTGAACTTAGGTCTTTGGATTCAATTATTCAAAACTTTTCTTTTCTCTCAACTGTTTTAGTTTTTTAACCTTCAGCGCCCGTAAAGCACAATGAACAACTTTTGTTGGGGTCCGCACTATATAAGACTATATAAGTTATTTTTATTATTATTATGATTATTTACTAGAGGTTCCTAGCCCCAGTTTTCTCCCGTATAAACAACATAATTCAACGGTTGCTTGTCTGCGGTAACTTATTTAAAAAAAAATTGATAGTAAGGTCAAAGCAAGTAACCAGATTTACAACATATGTTAAATGTTACAATACAACTTAAATATACATTTAAACATGAAAATCATGGCAAGGCACAAAATATCAGCAGTGGAATCAAATAAAATACACTTTATTTCATAAACTTTACAGAGAAATTGAGAGAACAGTACAACCACACATTTTATCCGAAACAATCTTACATAGTTTTCGTTATTAATTTCTTCTGAAGGATGGTGCATATTTGTTTATTTCATGATTTATATCTGAGAAAATAAAATAATGGACTATTGTTGATGCTTATCAAGTTTTTAAAGTTACTAGTGTGAAAAAAGAAAGAAAGAAATTAAAAATAAAACACCCTTGCACACCAGGATTTCAATCCAAAACTTAGTAGAACTCTTGTAAATCTTTTGATCATTACACTTTAACTTTAATGAAGTACTTCTACTTACCAGAAAGGTAATAATGCTAGAACTGGCCAAATGCTTACTTGAGAAAATAAGTTTCCCCACAATTTGAACATATGGTTATGTGTAGAAACTGTAGACTCAAAATCTAGAGGATGTGAGAAAGTGGAACTTGTACTAAATGGTGGGGCTATTTCAGTAGCTGTTTTAAGATTTCCACATTAGTTGGGATCAAAGTTTATGACTGTCATCTTGAATGTTGTATGACCACAAGTGTTTCACTGATTTGTGACATTTGAAAAATTGTTTCCATGGAAACAAGTATCCTTCCTAGCCATAAGTTTTGACATTAGCTGCATTCATTTAAAGAATTGATGACAATATTTCTGTTGATGAAAATTCAAGTCTTATCTGCCTGGCATTTAGTGTAAGCAAGTGCATCTGGTTAGACTAAACAGCTGCAGCATTTCTTTCAAAATTGCTCATCTACAATTAAGGATGGAAAGGTTATCTTATTAGACTGGACAGTCCAGCAGCCCAGGGCACTGTCCTCCATCCAGCTAGACCTCTAATAGGACCCATAAATGCACCACTTTTCTGATAATAGTTTATGAAGCTACTGTAAACCACACTACCGGCATTTGGGTTTGAAAAAGGGTATGTAATGCAGCAACACAGTTAGAAACGGTACTTGTATGTGTCCTGTACTGGCTTCCGTATATAAAGAATGCATATATATATATATATTTATATAGACATGTCTGTTGGCATGTGTTGGAAAGTAAGATATATCCAAAAGATACAAAGGGAGAAAAAATGACTTTCATTTCCAACTTTATTACTTAAAACGTTAAATCAGTTACAAAATATTTCGAGCGTTATCACAGCGCTTCTTTCGTTGCAACTTTTTCTCTTTTGGATATATATATATATAAAGATATATACATATATGTATATATATAGATATATTTATATTTTATATCTGTGCAAACAGCCAGATATTGTACTTATTCATTACGTACAGTACATTTGTCAGGAGCATCAATTTCACATTGTGAAGTACGTAAACTATACGGTATTCCACACCCTATTAAAGTACATGTATGGTGTCATGCAGCCCATGTAATCTTGTGTCTCCTTGAGATGAGAATGTGTTGTCCACTTTCATGCGCCAACTAATGGCCATCCAAGCTGCAATGGTCAAATTTCGTCACAAATTTCCTCATTTACATTTCCAGACTCTTCTTCAGTTGTGACTTTCTGATTTTAAGTGACATACTTCAAGTTATGGTACAGTACACTGGACCTAGAAGTCCAACCAACACTCAAGTACATTTATAATATGGTTTTAGAGAGCTCTGTTTAAACTGTAGCAAGTTGAGTTGAAAATTACTGAACATAATTAGCAAGAAGCCTGCACAATGACACTGATTTTCTGTCCATGAAATGAGTACATACATCTAACAAGTTTGTTTACGACTACAGTATTTACACACATTCAGAATCTGGCAAATACAGTCTTGCTTGGTGGAATTGCACAATAAAATCCTCCACTTTTATCTTCAGGATGATTTGCTAGCGGGAGTCCGGGTTAAAATTATTCTGTTCATCTCTCGTAGTCTGGCATCTTGTTGCTCTAGGAGCATTCCTAGTTCATTGACTCTACTTTCTAATCTGTCTATGGCATCCGTCTGTTTATTTTCATGTTTAGCTTCCTTTCTTGCTTGCCTCCAATACTCAAATGCCAGACAACCTACTGCCACGGTAAAGATGAAGGTCTCGCCGATCATTTCAGCACCAAGTTCAACGGCTGCCTCCTCGCTCAGAGGAGCCACTTCGGTGGCTTTCCCAAGCCCGAGGATCCTCATTCGTAGATTGACATCCAGCCAGTGGTATACTGTCGAGGGGAAGACCAGGGAAAGAAAGAAACGATCAACTTCAGATAAATGGCCTTTGATTTCTCTATCTAGGTATCCTTTGTTACCCTTTAGATGTTTCTGTGGGGAAACTAATCTAAAGTATAAAAAGATCGACATACCTTTAAATACTATGTCTTTCCACGTCCATATCCCGGATTGTTGCCAACGCCAGAATCCTCAGGCTAAGTCAGCTGGTGTTTAAGTTACCAGACTCTGTATATGGTTGAAAGCTAGATACTACGAGCTAGATGCTACAGGCTAGACGCTAATGATGGCGCTATGACGCTAAATAATATACGGCTTCGCGATCCAGTGGCTTCCAGTAAATAAGTGGTATATGCTGTATCGCGTGAAGGCTTTCGCGACCGAATAGTCTCTAGGTACTAAAAAGATATATGTATGAACACGTAAACACTCCACGAATCGGTGGCGAATATTTTCGCCAGCCCCTTTTAGAAGTGTTGATGCTCACGCTACATCTAGGTTATAATAAAATATAAGTCCTCGCTCGGCGCGATGGCTGTAGATATAAGTAAAAGTAGGTAAGGCGGACCTACGTATAAGTGCTTTAGGCAGAATCAACGGTAGGCTATATATAATTGGTAACGCTAAAATGTTCCTCGAAGTTAAGTCGACTTTAAGGTTGGATAAAGTGTCCTCGAGTAAAATCCACAGATAAAAATAAACGTTCTGTTAAAAGATCCTTAAATATACTAAAATACGAGAATCAATCGCTGTAGAAGTCGTTCGCTACAAAATATATACGGTTGGCCAGGTTAATCGCTCGCGTCGCTCGTCGGTTGTGCCCACGCTTCCTAGAAACTTTCTAACCCCTGAAAATCAGGGGCTTCCGGAAACCCGTCACGGAATGTTCAATTCTAAAGGAGGGTGGACGAAACTAAATCACTACAACTAGCTCCTCCCCAGATTGCTGAGTAAGTGAGAGCAATCGAGTAAAACGATAAGTGTCGTACAACAGGAGCTAATGATTCAATCGATGACGATGACTTCAACATAGCGGCTCGGCCAATGGACGTGTCTACCCGACCGAGTAACTCTGGTCGGTGGCGGCTTGGTGTTTTCTACAGGACGTGTAGGTGTCGAGGTAGCCGGGAGATCGGGTGTGGTAGGCGTAGTCGGTTTGGCTTTGTCAATGCGTCGAGACGGAGCTGAAGGTTTAGCGACTGTTGTGAATTCGTCGTCGAGGTACGCTGGTTTGAGTCGATCCAGACTGATGGTTGATCGCTTGCCACGTACCAAAAGAATAAAGAATTTATCGTGTCGCTCGATGACTTGGTAAGGGCCATTGTAGTGAGGTTGTAATGGTGCACGAACAGCGTCAATACGTATCCAAACATGAGTGCAGGTATGCAGGTCTGGATGTATTTGGTTGCGGTAAGGAGGCGTTCTGGTCAAGGCAGGACGAAGGTTAGTCATGTACTGACGAAGACGATCCACGTAGTCAGATGGGTCCATCAGACTATCATCATCAGACGGTGAAACAATGTCACTGGGAAGAGCCAGTGTTGTGCCAAAAACCATTTCTGCAGCGGAACAGTTCATGTCCACCTTAAGAGAAGTGCGAATGCCTAAAAGGGCCAAAGGAAGTACTTCTGTCCAGTGTGTGGAATCGGCAGCTGAAAGTGCTGACTTTAATTGCCGGTGAAAACGTTCCACAAGACCATTGGCTGCCGGATGGTAGGCGGTCGTTCGGATGCGATGTGTTCCTAGTAGTTGGTTAAGGTGGCGAAAGAGGGAAGACTCGAATTGCGAACCTCTATCTGTTGTTATCACCGAAGGAACTCCAAAGGTAGAGACCCATCGTTTAACAAAGGATTTGGCTACGGTTTCGGCTGTGATGTTCGAAATCGGAATGGCTTCCGGCCATCTTGTAAAGCGGTCAACGATGGTGAGTAGATAGGAATATCCCTCCGAGGGTGGCAGTGGTCCAACAATGTCCATGTGAATGTGCTGGAAGCGGGTCTGCGTCATCGGGAAACTACCAATTGGCGTTTTGGTGTGACGGTGAACCTTAACTTGTTGACACTTAATGCATGATTTGCACCAATTCGAGACATCTTTGTGTACGTTTGACCAAATGTAACGCTGCGTGATTAGTCGTTTGGTAGCATTGATGCCAGGGTGCGAAAGTGAGTGAAGAGAATCGAAGACTGCTCGTCGAAATTGTTGCGGAATGTAAGGTCTGGCTGTGCCAGTAGAGACATCACAGGTAATGGTGCCCTCCGCTGCGGGAAGGGGTACATCTGTAAGCTTTAACGAAGATGATTTCCGTAGCTGAATAAGCTCATCGTCGTGTTGTTGCGCAGATGCGATTGCTGTGAAATCGAGTGGTGATGAGGAGATAGTAACGCCGTATACGTTACGAGATAGCGCGTCTGCTACTACGTTGTCGCGACCTGGAATGTGACGTAGGTCGGTGGAGTATTGCGAAATATAATCTAGGTGACGAATTTCGCGAGGTGAATAGCGATCTGGCTTGGAAGCAAAGGCGTAAGTAAGTGGCTTGTGATCCGTGTAGACCGTAAAGCTTCGTCCATCGAGCAAGTGACGGAAGTGTCGAATGCTAAGGTAGACCGCCAGGAGTTCTCGACCAAAGGCACTGTAGCGAGTTTCTGCTTTCTGGAGACGCTTAGAGAAAAATGATAATGGACGCCATGTACCATTTATAAACTGTTGCAGGACACCGCCCACAGCAAAATCGGAGGCATCCACCATTAGTGAAAGGGTCGCTTGAGGCAACGGGTGATGAAGTAATGTCACCTGAGCTAAGGCAGTCTTGATGTCTTTGAAGGACTGGTGTTGTGCATCGGTCAGTTGAATAGATTTGTTCTTGACTTTAGACGAGAGTAAGTCAGTAAGAGGTTGCATAAGAGTAGCACAATGTGGAACAAAACGTCGATAGAAATTGGCTAAACCAAGAAATGCACGCAACTGAGTGAGGTTTTCAGGTGCCGGGAAGTCTTGAACTGCTTGAACCTTCTCAGGCAGGGGACGGATTCCCTGACTGTCAACGTGATGGCCCAAGAATTCAAGTGAAGACACTCCAAGCTCACATTTACTAGGGTTGATATTAATGCCATAGCTGTCAAGTCGTTGAAATAACTGGTTGAGGTGTTGATAATGCTCCTCGGCAGAGGAACTAGCCACTAAGAGATCATCCAGATAGGCGTATACAAAAGGCAAGCCTCGAAGTACCTCGTCGATGAAGCGTTGAAAGGTTTGAGCTGCATTTTTTAGACCGAAAGGCATCCTAACGAACTCGAAGAGACCGAAAGGTGTCGTGATCGCGGTCTTTGGAACGTCGGCCGGTTCAACTGGAATTTGGTGGTATGCACGTACAAGGTCAATTTTAGAGAAGATTATCTTGCCATGAAGGGTACCAGTAAAATCATGTATATGCGGTATCGGGTAGCGGTCTGGAATAGTGACGCTGTTGAGGGAGCGATAGTCTCCACACGGTCTCCAATCGCCTGACTTCTTGGGTACCATATGTAGAGGTGAAGACCAAGAACTTTCAGAGGGTCTGATAATACCTAATTCCAGCATATGCTCAAATTCGTTTTTGGCAAGACGTAATCGATCAGGTGCGAGACGACGAGGACGGGCGAAAGTAGGTGGTCCTTTTGTGAGGATATGGTGGGTGATGTTATGTTTGACAGTGGCAGCTGTTCGACTGGGATTGACGAGGTGCGGAAACTGACGTAGTAACGAGCGATACTGTGAGTCGTGGTCATCAATGTGAAAAGTAAGATTGGAAGACTCTACTGTTGAACGAATACCAGTGATACTAAGGGAAGTATGAAGATCAAGCAGTCGACGATGCTTGATATCGACTAGTAATGAGAAGTGTTCAAGGAAATCTGCACCTATGATAGGAGTTGAGACGTCAGCCTTAACAAAAATCCATCGGTAAATATGGCGTAAACCTATGTTGAGGGTTAGCGAAGATTCACCATATGTACCTATGTTGGTGAGATTTGCAGCTCTTAAGAAAAATCTCGCTGGTGTAGTCTTCTCTTTGCTCGTGGCAGGAATAACACTAACCTCTGCACCGGTGTCGATGAGGAAGCGGGTTCCTGTTTCCCTGTCCATTACGTAGAAAAGACGACTCTTAGGAGTGGGGCCAGACAGCTGTGTCGTCCCTAGTTGCTGGCCTGCTTGTTTAACAGATCCTGGGACTTCGGGTGTTTGCAAGGGGGGCGACACTTTCTTGCATTATCCCCAAAGCTGTTGTGAAAGTAACAAAAGCTTGGGTTGCCAGCTGGTGAACGGCCACGAGGACGACTACGGGAGCGGGAGCGTTGTTTTAGCTGCTGGACGGTCCTGGTGAGCTCTTCTACTTGTAGGGATAGCTTATCCACTAGAGCGACGAGGTGAGTTGTGTCGGGCGAAATTGATGTTTGTGCAACTTGTGGAGTGGCTGCAATGGCTGGTACGGAGTCAACGACTGCGGCGACGACTGGTGAGGGAGTAACCTCTAGAATTTTGTCGGCCAACGAGGCCAAACCGTGGATGTCAACTTGCTCGGAGGTAGAAGCGAGAATGAGCTGAACATTCGTGGGCAACCGTTGTAAGAAGAGTTGCTTCAGGATAGAGCTCTCGAGTTGCTGGTCTCCGAGGAGTTGGTACATGCGACGCAGTAGTTGACTCGGTTTTCTGTCGCCGAGGTCTTCAGTGGTCAGCAGCTGGCGTAGGCGCTTTTGTTCCGACTGAGATGTACGCTTTATGAGCTCGGACTTTAGAAAGTCGTACCGGTTCTTGGATGGTGGGGTGAGGAGTATGTCCCTAATTTCCTGCGCCACTTCCGGTTGGAGAGAAGAAATGACAAAGGCGAATTTGGTATCTTGGCTGGTAATACGGCGTGTAACGAAAAGGCTTTCTACCTGACCAAACCACAGGGCGGGGTCGTTTGGATAAAATGGGGGTAGTCTAAGATTAACTGCCGTAATGCTCGACTCTTGTGGCGGCTCGGGTTTAGACATGGTCGTAGCGGTTTCATCTGGTGTTGCCATCGTAACGTGAATGCCCTAGGCTACTAATGGAAATATACAATACAAAGCTAACACTTGAAGTGTAATAACAACTATGTGGGATAAAATCCAAATATATACGCTACAGATGGGACAGCAAATTACATACGTCTGCTGAAAATGCCCTACAAATCTCTAGATGCCACCGTTGTTTTAGCGAAGACACTGCATGTAGACCGTCGTAGAGCTTGGTAAAGGTATTGCGTACAATCGCTCTCGTAATCCGACCAGTACGATTGCGACGTGTAGTGGGACGTCGAATGAAAGAATGCCAATTTACTGTACGCGTAGGGATCCCTGACTGATGCTGTTGATTGATATCGTGGATCGAGGCGTTAATAACGTCTAGCTTGCTGTCTAAGTCTCGTTGAAGTTGGTGTAGTTGCTCAGTGGAAAGAGTTGGCGTGGCTAAATTCTTGTGACTTTGAAATTTCTCGAACGAGGCCGTAGGGATGGTGACAAAAGAAACTATACAATTAGGGTGAGTCTGTCTAAGTGTGTCACGAAAATGAATGAGCCTAGCAATAAGTTGATCAGCTGAGACAGATGAACAAGTAATAACTCGACTTTGCCTGGAAGTGCCTGTGAATGCTAACAAGTCGTTGATACCAGCTGCAAGACGTACTATCAACCAGTCGCTAGGGTTAAATCGTTGAATACGCTGTTGTGTGAGGGCGAGTAATTCTCCTACAGTGGCTCCACGCTTAATAACAAATTCAATACGATGCTGGAAGCTAGATGGCGTAGTATAACGATCAAATGAATAGGCTCTAGAGTCAGCTACAAACAATAAATTTACAACAGGGCGGCTAATGTTAGACATTGGCAAAACATGTCTTAGGTCCTTCGTGAACAACCAGAAAATAGCGATAGGATGTAATAAACGTGAAAGGCCTGAATAATGAAGTGAGATAATCCTCCGTCTGGTAAATAATGAGGCAAACCGGTAATGTCTCTTGCCAAGAGTGAGTATCGAAAATAGACCAACACTGAAGTAATAAGATTCCAACGTTACACCACCATTGTAACACTAGTACAAAGTAAGCCCAACGATAGGCTACAGACTACAGAGTAAACAAGCAGAAGCTAAATCTAAAACAAGGCCAGAATATGGGTGAAAAAATCACGTCGGGGTCACCAATTTAGATGTTTCTGTGGGGAAACTAATCTAAAGTATAAAAAGATCGACATACCTTTAAATACTATGTCTTTCCACGTCCATATCCCGGATTGTTGCCAACGCCAGAATCCTCAGGCTAAGTCAGCTGGTGTTTAAGTTACCAGACTCTGTATATGGTTGAAAGCTAGATACTACGAGCTAGATGCTACAGGCTAGACGCTAATGATGGCGCTATGACGCTAAATAATATACGGCTTCGCGATCCAGTGGCTTCCAGTAAATAAGTGGTATATGCTGTATCGCGTGAAGGCTTTCGCGACCGAATAGTCTCTAGGTACTAAAAAGATATATGTATGAACACGTAAACACTCCACGAATCGGTGGCGAATATTTTCGCCAGCCCCTTTTAGAAGTGTTGATGCTCACGCTACATCTAGGTTATAATAAAATATAAGTCCTCGCTCGGCGCGATGGCTGTAGATATAAGTAAAAGTAGGTAAGGCGGACCTACGTATAAGTGCTTTAGGCAGAATCAACGGTAGGCTATATATAATTGGTAACGCTAAAATGTTCCTCGAAGTTAAGTCGACTTTAAGGTTGGATAAAGTGTCCTCGAGTAAAATCCACAGATAAAAATAAACGTTCTGTTAAAAGATCCTTAAATATACTAAAATACGAGAATCAATCGCTGTAGAAGTCGTTCGCTACAAAATATATACGGTTGGCCAGGTTAATCGCTCGCGTCGCTCGTCGGTTGTGCCCACGCTTCCTAGAAACTTTCTAACCCCTGAAAATCAGGGGCTTCCGGAAACCCGTCACGGAATGTTCAATTCTAAAGGAGGGTGGACGAAACTAAATCACTACAACCCTTCAGGTCATTGTACACTGACCACTGGTATTAAGGTACAGATTCAGTGATGATTATATCCAGTACAGGTCATTGTGCACTGACCGCTAGTATTAAGGTACAGGATCAGTGGTGATTATATATCCAGATTAAAACTAGATTTTCAGCATTCAGACAAGTTTGTTACCAGTGTTAAATAAATCCAATTGCAGGTGTGACACTCAATGTTGAGCAAGGATAAGGGGCAGTACTATTAGTCCAAGCTACATACAGTAGGGCAAAACTTGGAGACTGGTGAGGTATGTAAAACAGATGGTTTTATTGAAGGATGGGAAGGATTTGGGATTGAAAAGTTATATTACTTGTAACCAAAGATAAAAATAAGTGGAAGCCAGAAACTGAATGGCCTCCATAACTTGCCATTACAAGCCTCTTGATCACAGAACAAAAACAAACCGAGTGATGTATAATTCTTGTATTAGCCCTTCCAGTTTAAATAATCAACCACTCAGATCTTCAAAGCAAAATTAAACAGGTAAATTAACAACGGTGCATTTTCAAGTATTACTGCTTGCGAATGATAATTTGGTAAAACAAGTTATTGATAAACAGTACTTGTGGTTGCCGAATGGCCCATGTTTATACACTCAAATGTTTAATGGTTCACAAAAAGACTGTAAACTGGCTATCCCTTTACCCTGGTCAGTGGTCATGTACTTTAAACCTTAATATTTTGGCTTCAAAATTTGGTCAAAATCAGTGAATACCATACAACTTGTTTACAAGGTACACAAGGTTTAGTATTACAAGGTTAGGTCATATGTCATAAAAGTTTAAGCTGAGGGTATTGTAACAGCTAGCATTTAACTGCACATGATTGATCTAACTGATTGTTGAATCAGAGTATTAGTGAATTGATTAGGCATCTGCTATGATAAGTATTGCGCTATTCCCTTTAAGATATGACATAATATCCTTTCCACATTTGTTGTATAACTTGGAGCATTTGCATATATGTGCAAGCTTCGTTCAATATTGTTTGCCTTCAGTCAATTTTCGGAGAGCCCTACTGTATTTATAAGCTACTGTAGTCTAGCTAGATAGCTCTGCATAATGCCTGCAGTAATTAACACTTAATCCATACATACTGTACTAGTGTACTGTATAGATGAGGTCATGCTTTTTTCCAGATTTCATGCATAAACACAACCAGACATGTGAAGCATCCCAGTGGTCTACAGTTTATCTAGGGTTCCCTTTTGGTTGTGGGTTCTCAATTACCACTTGTAGAGTTTGCAAGTATTTAATGTTAAGCGTGCCAGAACAACATGGCTGACATGAACCTACTGTACTACAGTATTATACTGTAACTACTGTATATATGTTTCAAGTATGAAGAACTTTAAGTAGTTTCTTACAATGTAAAGGTTGCACTTTGTAATGCAGCACAGGCTCTACAATCATACATGTATGCCATAGTACAGTAAGGTGACCATATTGTTTTCAACAAATCCAGAGACATGATGTTGACCCCTCCCCCTTTCTATTGTGACATCAAAAGGTTATGAACCTAACTTCAGACTATGTCTGAAGGAAGAATGGAATATTTAGGGCCTCTGAGTTTTTGGGTTATATCTTGAATCAAGGATGATGTTTAAATGCTCAAGTTGACAACAGATACCTTATATCTTGCCCAAGTGGTGCAAGTAATTTAAAAGAAACTTGTGAGGGGCTGAGTGTCTCCCTAACGATATGTCCAAAGATGTTTCTATGTACAGAAGGCCAAACAGGTAAAACTTAAATTATTCCGCGGACACTTTTAATTATGGGACAGTACAGTACGTTTAATTTGTGACTGACTTCTCACTCATCATGTCTTTTGCTAGTGGTTTCATGAGTTTGCCTACTGGGTAAATAACAATACCCAATTTCCTTATAATGCTGTGGACAGATTTAGAGGAATCTCATAGATATTGAAGCTATATATGCATTCTATAGTAAATAATGCAGATATGGTTTGCAGAGAGGAAGTCATTGAATCGATGTATAGTACAGAACTTAGTAGACTACAATGACTTCTCAAAAATGTTTCTACAGTTTTTTCACTTGCCATCCTCCCACAACAGCATGATGCAAATATTAATGCATGGTTTGTGCTGTGCTATCATCAAACTACAGAATGATTCAAACTTGGAAATTGTGTAATCTGTGATCCTAAAGGGAAAAGAAAAAACATGTTCAGGAGAACTGTATGCTAAGTATTGTAACTGCAGTGTGAATATATATGGTGTACACTACTGAACTGATTTGGTACCGTCCCTGCTACAAGTTGTGAAAGACCAGCATTAGAACCAGTTTAGTACCAGTTTCACGATAACACGTTTCTGTTATTTGCATAGTACTACTTGTAGCTTCAAAACATTTTTCGACTGGATGACCATTCTAGAGCAACCATTAAAATCAATTTGTGTAGGAATTGTGAAAGAAAAGCTCTTAAGATGGAAATACCACTCATACGTTGACAAGGTAGACCGAGGCCGTTCTAATGAAGTAGGCTTTGCATAGAGAATGCACATGTTACTTACATTGTGCAGGAGGAGCACACACCCGTCTTCCGAACGTTGGGTTGTTTTTACCGAGTTGCTTGATGCCTTTTGAAACTGGTTTACTAATTTGTTTAATCCCCAAAGTTGCTAATTTTATAATTGGAAAAGCTGCTTCAGTTATCATCTTTTCTCGTACAAAACTTGTCGCATAACGAGAAAAGTAAGGCCTAAGGGCCAACCTGAAGTTGCCGAATATGGTCACCGCCATTTTGATAATTCAAGCAGCCTTTATTGCGCAATACTGTAAATTTCTTACCAATGAGGCATACTGTACGTCTTTACGGTTCAAAAATCCATAAAAGTTGTGTTTTAGTTTAGTTCAATAGTAAGGAAAAGGTTCCCAAATGGACGAATATAAATACTCATCATGGTCCCAAAAGTAAACAGAGAAACATCGAATCCTGTTTCGATAAAACTCTTTATTAAAATAACTGTCAACCGCATTCTTAGTAACGTTTGCACTTATTTCTGAAAGGGTTACTGACATGGGCAAATTGCATAAAACCCTGTTCTTACAAACAGGGGTTGGGTGAAGGGGTTTGGGAAGGAGCAGAAGTGGGGGGGGGGGGAGGGGGGAGTGGAAATGGACGATGGGGTGAAAGTGGGAATGGCGGATGAGGTCATACTTCAACTGCACCACATAGAAAATTCTTGGTAACCAATGCTCTGGTGTGCTCTACAACAAAACAAACTAAAGAAAAGTTCCTGCTGAGGTCATAAAAATAAAAATAAATAAAAATCATTACTAGTACAAGCAATGAAAAACAGCAACCCATTTATTGGTGTAGGCATTTCATCCAATACAATATTTATTGTCAGTGCTACACCAATGGTTCATATACAAATTTCATTTTTAGAACCAAACATACCATCTATGCATCACAAATATAGAACATCAAAAGCATTACTGATATTTCTTTGGTCCTTTCGTTTTTAATATGATATAACTCTTGAGCGAAGAACTTTCTGTTAAATATACTGTTTAAACTACATGGAAATAAACAACTTTGGCCTACAGTGTAATCATCTTGGTATGCATGATAAACCTGTGAGCTATGTCAATGCTCTACAGCCTTGCAGTTCAAATATTCAACAGATAAAGCTTTCCGGCCATGTACATTGAAATTCTACAGTTACTGATACATATTTTTTAAACAAAGATGCAAAAGTAACATATTTTGTGCTTGAGTCTTTGCGTGTAGAGGGAGGGAATAAGGTGGGCCCATAGCCAGCTGGTCAAATTTGGAGGGGCAGAGTGTTTGTTTGGAGGGGCAGAAGTTTTGATTGAGGGGGGTTGGGGGGCATTTGCATGCATCCACTGTAGGGGTCCATTACTGAAACCATAGATTTGAAGAAAAATAGGTGGGCGGAGATAATCCAAATTGTGAGCGGGGGGCACTGGCCCAGAATGCTTGCTTTGGCTATGGGCCCGGAATAAAAACTCCTTTAAGTGAAATGCATACCAAACTTTCTGGAGGTAGTGAACGTAGACATGTTGCAGAAGACACTGCCTCATTGTCATTATGATTTACCACAAATAAACGTCAATTTAAGAAAATGTAAAATGAAATCCGTGTCTAAAATTGTGCTGAATAATACCATTGTTAGTAAACATGGCCTAGGCATATATATATTAAGATTGCTCCGGTCCAATAATGACTGGATAAAGAAGTTCGTCAAAAGTGTAAAAGAAATGTAAACTAAACCATACATAGCTTCGATAGCTAAATAAAATATAGCTTTGAATTTCATTTTACATACTGTACTGTGAATGAAGGTGCTTTCATAGATTGCATACAAATACTGTATAAAGATTAACATATCAAAGCATACTATACACAGACCTTGCGGAAGTCGTTTGGTGATGTAATAAAATGCACCAAACTTAAATTGATGACTATGGTAAAAGTATCACTTACCCCTAACCACAATCATTGTGCAAAAGTGTAGGTGAAATACATGATTGCTTATTGCATCTGAACAAAATACATTTCATCCCAATCACATGTTTATCAGTACAGCTTCCCCACCCTTCACTATTCAAACCCAAAAATTAAACAAGTAGATATAGGCACAATTACCACCTTGCATTAAGACCTAAAAATAGAAATCATTTACAGCTTAACTATGCCTCAGCACGCACCATTTCACATCTAAATTTAATTTTTAAAATTTTGTTTATCTGGTGGAGGATCCCCATACCCCCTCTACATTTGAAGCAGCCACAATGACATCAGAGCCACACCCTCTAGTGTTTAATATCCTTGATCTGCCCCCCTATCAATACCTTTGGTACAGCAGGAAGGATACAGACATGAACATTCTTCTCTTAGATGTATGGAAACATCAAGAATGATGTTGAAACTGCAGGCATCAGCAAGCCAATGTTTCTTATCGCCCGTTGTGCAATGGTATGATATTAAAGCAAGACATTTGTTTTGGAAGTGGACATGAATCTTACATGACTGGGTCATCTGTCTTTACCAGATAAAATGTTATTTTATACCAGTAATTGCAGAAACTAAAAATCTTGCCTATAAAGACTGATGCACTGTATATCTACACATCAACTGATACATATTTGAGGATGCATGCACCATACAGAAAAATACCTATAATATTTGGATTTTAAACACGTTGGATGCACAAAACAATATTGCTGAGGAAATAATTTTTCACACACAGATTTTGTTTATAGAATATTTAAGTACTGCATGAACTGAATATCATAAAATAGCAAACCAGTATGGAGTTGTAAGAACGCTCAGGTCATTGTCATAATAAATACCTTAATGGAGCCTCTGGTAACTATCAGGGGACCCAGATACTGTAGTATAAAGGTGACCAGATGTCCCAGAATTCCAGGAACAGTCCCCAAATTAAAAAAAATGTCCCCAGAATTGTTCATGTACAGTACTGTACTGTCGCTGATCATTCCCAAATTTGTGAAAAATTTAATTGTCAAAAAAAACACAAAAAAAACCCGTCTCTGGAAAATGTGTTACAGAAATGTGGGCATTTGACCCTCATTCTTGAAACATACAGTACAGTAGCACCACCAAACATTGAGAGGACCTCAAAATCCCACCTGTCTTTTAAGGTGTATGGTGTAGGCACTAACCCTTGATGGCAACATGTCGGTCAACATCATTATGATGTTCCTGGAATTCGGAATTATACATACAGTAGTATGCAGTAAGCAAAATATAGATTTTAATGTGACAGCGTACATTTGAATATAGTGTACATAAGTAATTAATAAGATGTCTTGCTCATGGCAAATTTTTGTTTGTAATTTTTGGATGACAGGTAAATTCCACACATTTCAGTAACTCATACCTTACTCACACCTTGGGAATGAGAGCAAAGTATGCTTGTTGATAAGAATACCCTGTATAGCCTTTGCACATATCTGTCCCTTGAAGATGGCCTTTATTCCAATTATATGTCAAATGTACATAATAATGTCCCATACTTGTAGTTGATCCATAACTACCTGTTTCAGGCATTCATAAAGTTCACAGCTTATATCTGGTCCTACGTTCACACTTTCAAATAAAAGACCTTTAATTTCAGACTTGGAAGTAACATGTTAACCATTATGAAAACTTTGATTAATACAGTACAGTATGTCAAAATGGGTCATTGATATAATATCTACTGTACTCTACATCAAAGTTGAGGATGAAATGTTGTACTTACAAACACACAGGACTTTACAAAATTTGCTATACTTTTGGGCTTCCTTCATATATATGACAGAAATATATACAAAAATGTACCAACTTTGGTAAAGTCAAATTTTGTTTCTATTGTATACTGTACATCAAATTATGACCCTTTGATGCACATGTACAGTTCAACAAGTGTAATATGTGTACAAAGGTTTTTGAGATTACAGTGATCTAAAAAACCGTTGTACACATTTATGTTGAAAAAACAAAAAAATTCATTGATATTTCTTGGATATATGCAGGGTACAAACAGCTTGGTTAAATAATATCAAAATGAATTAAAGACAACATCAAACGTTTTGGCTAAGTTTTGGCTTCATTCAAAGTTGAATGCACACTAAACCGGTAAGTTGTTCACTTTTCCTTGCACTAATATTTTCTGGTTATCTATGAAATATATATGTATGCAGAATGTACAGTAGGCTATGGAGCTGAACAGTATAAACCTTGTACAGTATATGGTTAACTAAATAACTTCCACAGAATGTATACTGATCAAAGGAGACTATATTCATTCATACTGCTAATACATATCTGAATATTGATTAAATTTTTAATGTTTATCTTTTGCACTGATGATAACATGAAGAACATATTTCTTTATTTCTTTGGAACACACTCATTGTATACTTTACATTAGTTAGTCCTATAATCTGTTCATTGGAATAATTAACAGATAGTCTTGCTTTTGAATTAGTCACTGGCAGCACCATGTACTTTTGAGTTATAAAAGCAGATGCAACTGAAAAATTAATCACATGACACACAATATGAAAACATTTTACACTGTATTTTTTTTTTTCAATACTTTTTTTGTTGTTGTTTAATAATAACATACATGTACATACAAATATCAAATTTGACTTTGTATAATTTCTAAATTTCCTTCAATTTTATTCCCGTTCTTTTGGAAGATGGAACAGTACTGTCATGGTAACTTGTTGCACACATACAGTACATATCCACAATACAAAACTGTGCAGTATGCCTAAAACTTGATCCACAGGATTAATTATGACATGAAAATAAAATAATATAAATCACAACAAAAAACTTTACTTTCATATTATACCCATACGTACGAATAAACATCAAGATGTTTTTTTTATCTTGTTTTGGTTTGATTCCTTGGAACACTATTTCAACAAAATACCCATTGCACTCTCCAGCTCTGACAAAATAACACCTAAAGTTCTTTCTTCTGATACTACAGTAAGTTCATCAGTAAGGGCTCTCTTCCCCCCATCAGTATTCTTTCTTATACCTGCGTGGAGTGCCATTTCTTTTCTTGCTCTCAATACCATCACTATCGACCGATCTTCCGAGCTGTAGTCGTAAAGTGTGCTTTATTAGTATCTGTTCTGTCATAAATGCTCCAAAGAACCAAGCAGGGGCATACTCTAATGTGATGAGCCCAAAGAAATCCCATTCGAAGGGAGTGTAGTCCCAAGGACAGGCGTTAAACTGAGTCAGTAGCAAACCGGTGGAGAATTCCCACAGATAGATCCAGCACACATAAATGACCAGGCGGAGCAACAACGGAACCGTCTCCTTTAGCGAGAGGTACATCTTCTCTATGACTAAAGTAGATGCACCATAGATAAATAAAGACCAGACACTGGTGACTCCCGGAAATCTCCAATTCACATTGACAACAAACTCCCACGCTGCTGTGAACATCACCTCTGTAGCAAATCCGTGGATGGCATAAATATAGAAACGAACCCAAGTTGAGACTGGGCCCTGGTCCAACATGTTTGTTGATGGACTCTGCAAGAGCTATAAGATCATACCTAAAATAGTGTAAATTATGAAGAAGAAATTGTTGTGAGAAAGTTTAACCTTGTAAAAAGTATGCATCCACTGGACAAATATATAGATACTTGACAAACTGTGGAATGTACAATTTGTAACATTCTTAACCTAAGTATGTCAGTAACAAATATATCAAAGCTTTCATGCCAGCTTTCACTAATTTAGGAGATTTTTCTATTAAATTGTTTTGAGTTTTCTAAAACAAGTGCAAAGTAAAGATCACCATTCGATATAACTGAACATCTCTTGGACCTAGCTAAATCTGGTACAGGATTATGGAAGTGTTTCGGGCCTACCTTCTTCTCTTTTTTGGGGATGGGGGAGGGTGGAGTGGGATAGGGAGTTGGGGGACATACAGTAGAGTGGAATGTCAGTATGGTAATTTAATGGGCAAGCTTCATCCTCAAACAGGTTCTGCCTCAGATCACAAAAGTTTGCATGATTTACACATTATTGTTGGGTTGTCATTCGTGGCTTTGACATGTTAATCATCCCATAAAATGAAGAGAAAGCTGTTGTGCCTCTTGAGTACATCCTGAACATGTGACCAGTATTTCATAGAGTATCAGTACAGAGAACTATATACTTTAAATGCATTTGCTGGCAGCAGATTGAGATTGTCTCTATGATATTCTGTTAACCACTACAGTACATGAAAACCATGGAATGACAGCATATTTTTATTATTAACGTACAGGTTTTACAGCTAGTGGGGTCTAGGCCTAGTAACAACTGAGAAGGCTAGATGAAATCATATATTCCTTTACTGTACAGTGGGCATAGGCTAAAGGCTCTTTTTCTTTTACAAACCACTTAAATTAACCAGACCACAGAGGAGGATACTGTTGAACACAATACCTTGCATAGCTAAATCTAGGTGGATCT
Organism: Apostichopus japonicus; assembly: GCF_037975245.1. Classification (NCBI taxonomy): domain Eukaryota; kingdom Metazoa; phylum Echinodermata; class Holothuroidea; order Aspidochirotida; family Stichopodidae; genus Apostichopus; species Apostichopus japonicus. The sequence continues at coordinate 34,902,206 of NC_092568.1, read as the reverse complement.
TGCTAACTAACTACTGTTACTGTTATGAGCCTGGGATTAACAGGAACAAAATTTTGCCAACTTCAACCTTAATTTTTGAGGTTGTTGTTTGTATTGCATTGCAGTACATACTGTAGAGCCTTCTGTAGCTTACTGTACCTAGACTAGAGCCTAGAGGCCATGCGAATGGAAAGTGTACATGTGAGGCTCCCAGCGCTTGATATTCACATTGGCCTAAGTTTGATATTTCAATATTACAACCCAGGGAATGGTTTTCAAAGTCATACTGGTTATTGTAATAAGTCTTACCAACGCACTTGGCGGCATGCATCAGCTGAATGTGACCTTCATAGCATTGCATTAATACATGTTTCACAATACGAACTTGTTCCTATTTTCTGTTACATAGAAATCTCAGCGTGCAGGCTGTAAACTAGCCTCAACTGATTTGGTAAAGCGTCATGACAAAATTGACCGAACCTTGGCCATTGCCGAGATGAGATTCAATCTTTGATGATTGAATCATACGATACTCTTATATTTCGACTTACTTGGAACAGGACAGATTTTGTTTAGGGACCAAAAATTTGATAAAAGGTATTGCAGCTCTCTCGTGTATTTCCTGTTTAACTAACACCATTTACACAATGCAGAATTGATACTGGGAATTGGACCGCACAAAAGCACTGTTTGAGGAAGCACAGAAACTAAAGAAAACCCCTTATTGAATATCACACATGCAGACAGTAGCAGCCAACTTCTACACATTATACGTTATCTTGTGCTTGTTCAGTTTGGGAAAGTGTGCCAATCACTGCTGCCAAGATTTACACAATATGGCCCAATCAAAATCACCGCGTTCGTATGGACAACCAAGCAAACGACGTAGGAACAAAAGGGCAAATCATCACTTTGTAGCAAACATGCGGAGAGGGATGGGGGCAGGGTGTTTTTCTGCCCCTCGCGTAACTTGGGATCACCCGATGGCAGTGCAAGATTATTTATATAGATCCTTTGCGTTTACCAATCAAAGGGTCAGGCAATCATATGATAAAGTCTCAAAATCTGTCGTAAATAATTACTGTGTTCAATTTCGTTGTTTGTTGTTGAAAGTTGAACACGTATTTGAGATAAATTGTGGAAAAGTTATAAATACAAGCAGTTGAAATTTCGATAAAATAGCCAAAATTCGACCGACAGTCGACGACTATATTGAAATAATTTCAAGAAAAAAGTTGAAAAGAAATTCTGCGTAAATATTTCAATTTCAATAAGAAAATTTCGTGAAATCATTTAAAAATTTAAAATACCAAACATTTCGAAATTTTTAAGGTCTAACTATGATGTCGATAGAGACATAGAAAAGTTCGAGAATTTTGGCAATGAAACATTTGAAACTTCCAGCAAAAATTGAAATTTTAAGAGAGTTGAAAGTTTGAGAAATAATAGTCGAGAGTTTGAGATAATTAAAATTGAAATTCCGACTTGTTCCTCGAAATATTATATCAACAAGTTATGAATAAACACAAAATTCAAGACAAAATTCGAAAAGCAAGTCGAATTTTCGAGAAAACAGTTGAATTTCGCGATCATGACTTACGTTATTTATAACACACAAGTGGAAATACCAAGATGAAAAGTGGAACGTGACCTTCACCAACTTAACCTACAAAGACTGGCATCGTTTCTTTCATTTGCCGTAATACACTGTCTCTGAAGCTAAAATCCAATTTTTCCAGTTCAAATTTATTCATAGAATTGTTGCCACGAATATAGGCCATCAGCTGAAGGGCGAAATTCGCTTGTTTCGTTCCAGCAACTGCGGGTCTAAAATATCTCTACAGCATAAAATACATAAATTAATGAAGATTAATGATCCAAAAGTTCTCCATGTGCTTTCCTGCAGTTTTTTTGCAATGTCGCTCGAAAGATCGAACTATATTTTTTATTGCGTATGCTAAGAAGCCTGCCGTTTTACGTTCAAAAGTTGTGCGCCAGTGAGATATCTGTATCATGTGATATGAATTGTCCAATGAGCCATGAGTTCTGTGTGCAATCTTTGTAGAAAACAACAAACATGGCGGCTCCCACGGACGCTAGTCCTCCGACACACGAAAATCTACAGTGCTCAGTGCACATTGATTCTGTGAAATTTGAAGCAGTGAAGGCACTGACGAATAAACGATGGACTAAAGTTACTTCCTGCGCTAAAGATTGGCTTAATCTCAGCGGCGGAGACAGTTATATCGCCGTAATACTAATTACTCCATGGCCTACTACGATCAAGCGTGTGTTCAACAGCATAGTATGATGGGGTTCCACGATAAGTGTTACAGGCGGTTCATTGATAGCAAGCACATTGCTGCAAGAAAACGGACAGTACCAGAGGAGACCCCATATGAATTGAAACGAAGAATTGACGGAAAAGATCGAGGAAACCAAGCAGAAGCTCTGGTGTATTGTCTGTACAATGTATTATATGTGGGAAAAGAAACAATGCATTACTCGGTGTTGCAAACGGGTGCAGGACAAGCTGCAGCAGGCAGAGACTTTCGATGGCGGTAAGCCTAAGCATACTACACGACTCTACTTGTACTTCTGTGGCATAGTTGAAGTGTTAAGAGAAGTTGCAAGATCAGTAGCTCTTGAGGGATAGAATCCAAGTCAAAGGGCACAGTGTTGGACCTGAACATAATATAATTAGTGGCATGGTCATCTGATTTGTTTTGTTATAAGGTGGTAGGAATGGAAATTTGTTTCAAATTCTCCATCTGGGGCACTAGCCTAAGTGTTAAATACAGGCTTCATAGTTTTCTTACTGTGGCCCTTTATTTGAATGATAGAGATATTATATTAGTTAAAAAAATAAGTGTAACAAAGGTGCAATAAGGTTAGGTTTGCAAGGTCTTATGGTCAGCCTGTCTAGCTTTACCAACATGAACAAGTATCTGACTCCTTTATTATTAGTAACAGATATAATCTACCATTGTATAATTTAAACCATAACATTAAGAGATAATGTACTGTACTGTCAAAAAAAGCCTGTTTTAATTCTTTTTTGCATGACACTGGTTTGCAAAATTTGAATGTGTCTTTGTTTGTCCATAGAAGATGAGCAGATCACATGGTAGGATGGTGACTTTGAAGTTCGCCCACTTAAGACTTAAAACACCCCAAAACTAAATCTTCTGGTATAAATCACCAGAAAATAAACTTCATATGGTGGGAGAATTGTGTTTTAGTACGATACACGGCCAAACTTTCTTTCCTGCAAACTGTTTTCACGTTGTTTTCCAAGAAAATTCTTCGTGATTGTGGAACTGGTATTTCTTGCTAGAGTATTGCGAATTTCGGCCACGCAACCTACAGTGTGGCGCTGGTAAAAATTGGTGGCGCTGTTGCTTTTTCAGTAATTATAACAGACTTCATAGATCTTTCGTCATTTTATTGACAAATATGTAAGTAATTTCTTGCACACGGGTCATTTTGGAGAGAAAATAACTGTAGCTTCGTAATTTTTCGTGAAATTGGCTGTTGCTATAGGTTGTCATGGTGAAATCGTGTGTTTCTTAAGGGTGGCCGATTTTCGCAGTATGGCGAACTTCGCAATACTGACTATATAATGTCTTAGTTCTTACTTGTTCAAACTTACATTTTGATCAACAGAACATGCAAACAATTTGCATTTTTTATTTCATTTTATTAAAGTATTGCTTCGAAAAGCAGCAGAGCGGAAAAAAGATGAGCCCAGATTTTATGCATATTAGAGGAAAGACTGTTGCCATTGAAGTGAGGTACCACTCTCTATGTTGAAGAAACTAGATACAATTCTTGACAAGGAAGACATACAGATATTGAAAGGTAAAGTACTGTCTTCAATGTGTGGTTCATTGAGTGTTCAGGGTTGGATCTAGGACTTTTGGAATATGGGGGTCCTCCCCCAAGGAAAATTAAAAAAATTCTAAACACTTTGAGTGCAATATCAGGTTTATCTTTCCATTGAAATTCTTAAAGTAATTTGCAACATACTTCTAGCTGAATTGTAATTATATTGGTACCCCATCATAAAATGTGAGACTAAAAAATATCCAATTTCATGGTACAAGGTTTTCTGTTCCTCTCCATCCTCAGAGCAGAGTTTACCACCAACAAAAGATGCTCTGATCCAGCATGTTAAGCGCTGCACAAACCAGGCTGCTATTCACAGTAGGGCATTACAGCAAAGGATTGGTGCACTCTCACCAGAGGGACATGGATGGAAACTTGAAAATGATGACCTTATCATCACTTGGATGACAAAGCCACCTGACCCAGATGTTTTGCTTCAGTGTGTCAGCAGTAGCTGTAGAGTCGGCAAATGTCTTAAAGGAAGATGTTCCTGTATGAATGCACAACTACCGTGTACAGACCTATGTAAATATAGAAATTGCAGCAACTTCCAAGAACATGTTGAGATTGTTGATGCAGGGGAAGATGATTTGGAGGATGAACTGTGATGGTGTTAAATCTTGATATCGTAGTCTGAAATTTTAATCAAGTTTGAAGTTTGTGAAGAGGGTTAACTTTTTTGAAGTCATGTTGTCATTATTTTGTTCCCCAGAGTTTAAAGGAACCAGAAAACATGATCTTATTCATATATTCATTTTAGCTATTAGTAGTTTACGTAGATTACCCTACCTACCAGACACCTTATGATAAATATCCACATTTTCTTCAAATCACACTTTTTTTCTGAGAGGGGAGGGGAGGGGGGAGGAGGGTGTTATGGGCATGCTTTACCTCTTGCATATTCACAACTACATTTACTGATGACGATGACGCAAATACCGCGTGCTGAAACCAGTCACAGGTTTATATACTGTTGTTGGGGAACCATTACCCCTGACCCTGTTCCAATATCACGGTTCTTTATTGTTTTGCCGTAACATTTCGTTACCTGTTTTATATTGTTAATACATTCTGTGAACCTGTTCAAGTTTTGACTGAAGGATATTCAAGTCTTTAGTGACTTTTATTTTATCTAATTATCTTCACCTCTACTACGGAATGGACTTTCCCTTTTCCATACCATATCTGACTTCCATGCAGTGAATTGAAGTGGATCCTGTATAACTAGTACAACTGTCCTTGGATGAACTTTTAATCACTTATTAATTCCGCGCCGCGCCTTTTGATGAAGAACCTGTATCTTGAATCATCGCAAAGGCCCAGCTCTACTACGCCATTGAGTGTATCGACCCAGTCTTAATAGATACATTATTTCTTTCTATCTGGGGCTTAAGTTAACTGTCTTCGTTATTCACTTATTTGTACCATTCACCTTTATTATTCATATTATTTGTAGAATATAGAAATATTATTATTCAAAATACCATTGGAAACCTTGTCGATCTTTTCTTTTATACGTTAACTCCCTTGGAAACACTTTTTGCAGGAATACGAATTATAAACATGTCGTTTCCGTAACATGGAGAAAGTACCTAGTTTTGGAGAAGACTGTAGAAAGAGTACTAAGGTAACGGATATCTACCGACTATAACTTTATTTCACATCTACGATATGCCATGACGTCTTAGTGTGCCAACTTATATATTGATTTATACAAAAGAAATAGCTCACTGGTCTTAGGGCATTGGCACATCTCACTGTAACTAGGGATTTAGCTACATTTAAAGTAGAGGGGGAGGGGGTCACATGTGTAAAACAGTTTGGATGGGGAGTGTAACAATTATGGAGAGGAACTTTTCATTATATGTGTATATTTACGCATACATGCACGGACGAAATGCATTCATAACATAGGGGGAAAATCTAAAAATATTTGATTTATTACAAAGCATTATATCTGAGTATATTAAAAGTGTTACATTTTTATAATTAAAACCCTTAAGTTATAATGTGTAAAAATTCATATTTCAAAGTTGAGAATGTGTTTTATTACCATTTTGGCAAAAATGGAGGGGGGGGGGCACAACTTGTTATGCCTGAACACAACCCTCACTGACCCTTAGACCAGAATCCTCTTCCACCATTCTTATAACCCTGACCCAACTATTATACAAAAAAAAATATATCAGTCGTAATTAACCATATAAGAAAAGAGTGGTATGTATGCACCACTGTACCAAATCTAACGTTAGTTTAGTTTGTTCCTAATACATAGCATCGTAGCACGTAATGTCTATATAAAATACCCAATTTCCAGGGTGCGTTACGAAAATACTGCAGAAAATTTTTTGGAGAACTTTTGATATAATGTCTGTGATGCATTGAACTACCCAAAAATGCTTTAAAAATCTAGACCCAGTGTTGCTGGAACGAAACTGATTTTACAGCCTCTTTTTGAGCTTCAGCTGATGGCCTAATAGGCTTCTTTCATTGATGGGTAAAGTGATTCAGATCTTTGTACCTTTTGTAAAATTGAAACTGAGAATATTGAGCACTTATTATTTCTTAAGAAGCAGTTCTTTTTTTCAAAGCAGGATATTTTTTTGGGCTATAACAACGGGAGGGGACATCCCTACAACTTTCTGATACTTCATATGAAATACTATATATTTATGTTTGCAAAAGGAATGAACGTAATCCATTAATCAATGAGTTTTTCTTTAAATTCAAATTCAGTATTAAAAGGTTCAACTATTCAAGAACTTCCAGCTTTAAAAAACATAAATTTTGAACCCTTTGGAGGCGACTCAATTGATCAGCATTGATACCAGTTAAAATGGAGTTGCAAAAATCAAGACGCGATATCACAACAGAATTTATCAGACAAGCAGTCGCTTTTTCGACAGGCCCCCAGTCGGTTTCTGCCACCTCAGTCTATTATTGGCATCGGGAGAAGAGTCATTTTTGTCAAATGTGCATAGAAACGCGATCATTTTGTCTTTTTTAGCATTTTGGAAGGGAAAGTTGATGATTTGTTTCGAGAATATGCAAGGTAGTAGGAGAATTTTCTAAGTTTAAAAAAAAAAAAAAAAAAAAAAATTGAAAAGAAAAAAATTGTCTCCCCTCTCAATTGTTGATCAAAACGCCACAGGTATAATATGCATCATATAGTGGGCCTAAATGTTGTAATGCGTACTGGAAGTTGTTCAGCGAAAAAAACTGATAATTTCTTTCGCGCAAGTTTGATTCCCTCCTGGACTGTATTGAGAATGAAAGAAATTAATTAATAAATCAACGTCCCGCTGCATGGAATTGTTCCGTGACCCTCTAAATTAATCTGTGCTTTATTTCTAGGTGTTTCCTTTCTTTTTGTTGTGAAGATTTGTGGCAAGTCCAGAATGATATTTGTACCCATAGCTTGATTTCCACCATTACGATATCCTCGAGAGTTTATATTGAAGGGTGCATACCAGGTGCGTATCCAGGGGGGGGCGTTGGGGCGCGCGCCCCCCGGGTAAGAAAAGGAGGAGAGAAAAAAAAGAGAAGAAAAAAGGAAAAAAGAGGGGAAAAAGAGGAGGAGGAGAGGAAGGAAGGGAAAAGAAAAAGAAGTAAGAGAGAAGAAGGAGAAAAGGAGGGAGTAAAAGAAAAACGCGAAGACACCGGGAAGAGAAAGGAACAGTGACATCATTACAGCGCTGAAGGGTAGCCAGTGACGGATCGATGATTTCGTAAAAGTGTGCCTCACCCTACCCCTTACACCGACAACTCCATTTTTTGACGTTTCCATTTTCCTCTCTCACTAATGATCTATATATATATATATACTATATATGGTCTATCATAACGCGTGTGAAGAATTGTGCTATGAAACCAACTGTGGCTGGTCTCGAACTCGACCGTGTCGTCGGGGAACATGACGCATTTTGGAATGGGGGCGACCGCCCCCCCCCATTCAGCATTTTTTTAAAATAATATCGCTAAGTAATTTCAAAATAGAAAGTGCTTAGATGCAACTTACAAGGCCTGGGAAGTGTCATTTCCAGCGATCTGGGAGACATTTTCGGCCAAAATTTGCTTGTACGCTTCGCGCCAACCTATGGTGGCGCTACGCTTAGATAATTTGCCTACAGGTTTCGCCCCTCCCTTGGCAAATTCCTCTCTACGCGCCTGTTCGAATTTGTAACGCAAACAGCAGATATCACATCATATCAGTGAGTATGAAAATGGCGTTCCAGGATGAAAATCCTCAAAACTGTCCGACTTGCCTGAAAAAATGACCAAAAGTTTTCGCGCGCGAAGCGCGCGTTCAACGTGTCAATGTCAATATCATATAAGCAAGCATCGGTTATTACATCGCATGTCATCATGTACCTTACGGTCCGTTAAAATTGCGCAGTATACCGCGGGATGCTTATGTAAACAACGACATGTCTCATGTAGATGTATAAAAAGCATGGAGGTCCAATTATGTCAAAAGTTTCTTTTACATTAGTAATGGCGAATTAGGGGCTGCACCCCCGCCGCGCAGTGGCGGAGCGTCCATACGGTCAGGGGGCGGATGCGCCCCCTGACGGACTCAAATGGACTGCTGGCGCCTTTTTCAGCTCTTTACCACTTTTTACTTATTCTAGATTATTGACTTTTTTAATGCGCTCTCATCTACTTATTGACATTTGTCACATTTTGTTGGTGTAATTTGGCGATGACACCCTATTCTTCGTTTATCTGCAAATTAGCCAGGCCCTGAAAGGGTCATTTCCGGCGATCTAGGGAGTATCTTTACTCAAAATTTGTCTGTGCGCTACGCGCCAACCAGTGGTGGCGCTCCGCTTAGATAGTGTCGAAAGCGCCCCTACAGACCATTCTCGCCCCCCCTGACCAATACCCCTAGCTCCGCCACTGCCGCCGCGCCTCCTACGCCTATGTGTGTAGTGTTCGGTTTCGGAAATATCTGCTATTTTTTCATTTCCTTCAACCAAGTTTTACAATAGCCGTTATAAGAGGTTTAATATTTGTACACCAATAAATTTACTGTGTCTGAATTTTCGAAAATTTCTGACCAACATTCTGCATCACACTTCCCTCTACTCGTGCAATTTTGACCGGTCTGTTAGGGGTTGAAGGTAGTTTTTCTATATTGGTTGTCCATCGATGAAATTTTGTACAACATTATGGGTATGTTTTGAAGTGAGTTTATTCACTAGAAATGTGAATTTTCAAATTCTGAACAAATTTGGGGCTTAAAACCTTGAAAAGTGAGGCTGACGGGTATTGTGGGCCGCGACGTAGAATCACCTACAAAAGCAAAGACCCACAGGACATGCGATAAGGTCGAACATGACGTGTGCCGGGTAGACAATCTTCAAAAAGGTTATGGATGAAAAACAAAACTATTAGGAAATACTTGGTTCTCAGGCCAAAAGTGTACATCTGGTTGGTCATTTCAAGCCCGAGAAGTGCCGTTTCCGGTGATCTGGGGGGGGGGGGTATCAAAACCAGAAATTTTCTTGTACGCTACGCGCCAACCGATGGTGGCGCTCCGCTTAGATAGTAATTCGCGCCCCCCGGTTTAGAAAATCCTGGATACGCGCCTGCATACCATTCTGACTCAAAGGAATTCCCTCTAACATATGTACTTTATTTACTTTTCTTCTTTGGTAAACAGTGTCATCGGTCTTACACCATTACTTCATTTGTCTTTCAGAATTAACTATTTCATTTTTTTTTACCATTAGCGTATAAGCGAAGGAGGGGACGAGGGAGTAGGGAGTGGGGATGTGGGGGGGGGAGGTGTGGAATTATGTTTCTGCCCCAACTTTCTTAAGTCGATATGCACTCTATCGCGTTGCTGAACTAGATCTTTTGAATCAGCAAACAAGAAGAGTGCCAATTGCAGTAAATGGAAGTGTATTTTGCCAGCGGGTATGGTGGGAAAGGATTTGTTGACGTGAAATCACTATGCTTCCACGCGAGGTTATGTTAATATATTAATGATTCCAGTACAATGTCACTCCAGCAATTAGTTTCCTTAGTGATATTGTCAACACAGTCAGACTAAATACGACTACTACGAGGATGGTCACATGCATTATCCATATTGACTTTGAAATATTATAGTTTCCTTACAATAAGGTACTCGCAATCGTCTAACGGTGTACAATGTTTCTAAAACGTATATATTAATCACGAAAAAGATGTTGCGTTACATATAGGGCTCCTTAAATATAGCTATTTTATTTGTTTTTTGACCAATCTCTTCAATTGTGGACTTTACTCAACTTTTCGACTTGGTTTTGCAACGTAAAAATAATTGTATAGGCGCCACAATTATATTTGATTTATTATTAGATTTGGTGTTGGAGTCATAGACATGGGCTTTAAAAATATGGTAGTAAAAGTAACTCGTATACTGATAATGCTAAAACTAATTATCATTAATAAAAAAAAATAACATACCGTACGTAAGACGTTCATTTTTAATTAACATGTTAAACCAGAAAATTTTAATCTTTAGCGGGAAGTATTGGGGGTTATGATTACGTAATGAAGAAGTCAAGCATCAGCTGTATTGTGTGACAAATACACATTTATTCTGTAAAATTAAGTTATCGGCAGACGCCAACCTTTACTGGGAGAGTGAATGTTTTGGAGAAACTAGAATGCATCGGTAAGGCAGAATATGAAATGGCTTTCCTATCAGTCTGCGTATGTTGTTTACAGGCGCAAATGAGAAGGAGGGGGGGGGGAGGGAGGGGACAATGGAGGGGATTGGGGAGAGGCTTTTGTAATTTACAGCCTTAGAATTAAGCAATAAATATGAAGATTGAATAATAAATGAAAATGAAACTTTGAAGTTTTTTTCAATGTCTTAAAACTGTTTCTATTTACGATAGTAAAAATGAAAACAAAAATACTCTAGTGGAAATGATTTTTGATAACATTGACATGAAATTGACACAATGAAATACGCTGGTGGGAATGATTTTTGATAACATTGAGTTACAGTTATAATTCAATGAAGCTTTTTTATATGTAAGATGGACCGATAATGGGGAGCAATGAAACTGGTAAGAATCGTAAATCTTGATTAGATAATAGCAACGTGCACACATATCTTCACGTATAAAAGTACTACACATAATAGAGCGATAATAATTATGATAACAAGAACACATACCCCCCCCCTCCCACCCATACACAAGAAATAAAACGGAATTCCTTATGTATAACTAAAGAATTGTACCCCACATAATACAACTGAAAAATGATGCCAAGTAGCAAGTGACTATATGATTCATACAGGTTAACCGTTCTGACAAACTAGCCTATAACTTATAGACTTGTGATAACAGCGAGGCAAGAATATACTATTTTCTATTGTCGTATAAATGGGTCGGCAAAGTACTGATCGGTTTATGCAGGTGTTCCGTGATTGTCGAAGTATGCAGCTGAACTCCAGACCCAGTGGAAGGCAAAGTTTCCAGGGAGGCAGACGGGGTGCCTCACTAAAGCCTTTTGGACGGTTTACTGTCAGAGAGTCGAAATACCCACTTAAGCCTACTGGCCATGGTTTCCCGAAAAAATATCGAAGTACCCTGACACGAACATTTTAGTATTGTCGCGTGTAAATAATCTCAATTTGGTTCCCCATGATCTGGGCATGTGCAATCTGTGAGAATCACAGTATATGTCAGTAAAGTACTGGTCGTTGTTCCCCCCCCCCCCCCCTCCTAAAGTTTATTTGGAATTCCTTCGTACAAGAGTGTCAGATATTTTTTTCCAATGAGGTATAGTCCGAGTTCCTCACAACAGTACTGGTCGCTATATATGATTTCCCGTGAAGTATACATTATATATATATATTATGTTCCTGACTATAAGTACTGGTGAGTATATATGTTTGTCCGTGATTCCGTGAGGCTTCGTCTGAGCAAGGAGGTTCTACAAGAAGAACCTCCTTGGCCTGAGTTCCTCACTAAAATACTGGTATGTGTTTGGTTTTCAGAGTGACCTTAAACTATTGATGTACTGCGGTTTGGGTTAGTCCCCAGAAAGATTTGAATTATCTCTAACATATTGGTCGTGATATAGAAATACGCACGTTCAGAGTAAAAATCCGTTCAATTCCTCGGTTTGGCTTCCCTAGTGCCAACTATTATTTGGAGAAGTTAATTCCCTACCAAACAGACATGCAAACTTAAGAAACAAATGATACTAATAATAATAGAAAGAAAAAAACATTCAGAGGTAAACTGTTGAAATTACATGACGCATGAAACTACGTTGCTACTGATGCCAACTTGACTCAAACAGGTGTGGCGTCAATAATGTGTAACACACTTTGACTTAGAACTGTTTAGATTTGAAATCAATCTGCACTCATTGTTCTACTTCGGAAGTTAGATGCATCACAATGTGCGTATATAAAACAAATCGATTGGTATATATCTTAAATTTCCCATCCTCTAGAGTGAAATGTAACGGTAATCACATATATTTGCTGTAAACGGTAATCAAGTGAAACAGATCACTATCAAGTATCAAACTTGGAGTAAGGCATGTAGAAAAGCGAAGGCTAGATTCACCAGGATGCTTAGAGTACAAATACCTATCTATAAAATCAATCATCATCATCATCAATCATCAAACTGTTATATTTGATTTTAATGTTTCTTGATTACTGTAATCGTTGTCAGTCCATTGTTTTATAAAATGTCAGTCCATTGTCACGTAATCAGATGGCAATTCTTTGTAGTCCACTAAGCAACTTAAGCACGAGACTGTGACATTAAGTAATGACCCATGTCAACAGTTTTAAGTAATGGTATAAAATCGAAACCTTGGTGCTTTCCACTTTCACTGCCGACTTGTGAGTGATGAATATTTTTTTTCCATGTTCATTTAGCAATAAGGTACAAAAGAATAAGATAGGCCTATATTAAATTAAAGAGGTAATATTTCAGTAAAAGACACTGCATTTGATACGTTAAAATTATGAAAATTAGAAAGATTTCCATTCAGTATTTGCTATAGTTGTGTATGTTTAAAGAGTTGTAACTCTTATAGTTTGCACTGACACAGCTGAACTTCTGAGATATTCTATTTTGATTTAGTTATGCAGCAATGGCGTTCCTTATTAGGCTCAATTGACTTCATTATAAAATTCAGAATGTTTGTAAAGTAAAGAAAGGCCTCCATTTTCTGTACACCTGAGATACTCTTATGAAATCCAGCTCACGACTTGAATCGTTTTATCAAGAAAATATTTGTTGGTATTTGTTCAAGCTCTGAGAAAAAATTGAGTCAATATTTCTTTGTCAGTATCGCTACGTACATTATTTGAGCTATATGTTTAGTATAGATTGTATATTAGCGATGATGAAACATAGACACATATCATTTTGAATTAGGTCCAAGAAGGTGAGTAAATGTATTCACATAATGACTAGAGAATAACTTTTGCGTCTTCCAGAAGACTTTCACAAACAGGCACTTTATTGTTACCGAACCACCGAAATTCAAATGTGATTCTCAACTCACATAGTGTGTTGGTCAGTCGAAGGAACGACTCATCCAACAACCATGACACTCTAATAGCTACTTATTATATGCAATTACAAAGTAAACCTTAAAACAGCTTGTCAGTTTGCACGTAAAGTCTTGTTGAGTAATATTCATTACCTAGAACAGGGTTGTCCAACCTACGGCCCGCGGGCCACAGTCCGGCCCGCCGCAGGGTTGCGTCCGGCCCGCCAGAGATGCTCTACGGTGCGAAATTTTAGTGAGCAGATTTATTGATAACAATTTGAAGCTATAGGCTATAATCAATCATTTGAACCTTCTGGGTCAAAATAAAAAAAATACATACAGGCCAGTTTGTGTGACACTCTCTCAGCGGAGGGGGTGCGGCTGAACTTTATTCATCTGTTTTATCAGGAAGGAAAATAAATCAGTGCGCTCCGCGCGCAGTGCTCACATTTTGTTGCCTTGGGCTTCGGGCAAAAAATAGAAAAATCGAGCGCAGGGTTCATGCGGCCCACTCCTTCATCATAATCATTCCATGTGGCCCTCCTCTGCAAAAGGTTGGACAACCCTGACCTAGAATGTTATCAGCTGCGAGTTACGTATAAAGGAAATTGAAAATGCAGATATTAAATCTAAAAAATGGTTGAAACATTGTCAAATCTCGTGATAAGAGATCCCTAAAATTCTACACGCTGGTAGGCCTATACACTAGGCCTACCGATCATTTTTTTTAAAGAGAATCAGCTAAATCTGCTCGTTGGACGTCAGGGTGCCTCAAGGCTTCAATCAAGTTAGCCCTCGTCGCTCCAGCTCCTTGATTTTGTCTCCAAGTTAACAACATCTGGTACTTTGTTTCCTGGTTATTACGAGTGTGATCCTGTTCCAGGTTGTAAAGGGCTCCTTCTGAGATACCAAGCTTTCTTGCTAAAGGTTTCCACTCCGCCGTTAATTCCATTGCCAATCTCTGGAGAAAAGAGAAGTTACTCGGATGTATTCACGAATACGTGTTTTGCAAAACTGTTTTGAAAATTGCGATATTATGAATTGAAATATATTTAGTTTATGTTTATAGTATCACTTGATACATGTCACGTTAGAATTAGATAAAAACAAATACGTTATACGTCATATTCATGATCAAGTCCAACTAGACGCATCGGGCCACACCATACATCACATATCACGTGATATCAAACATTAAGTTAGCAAAACATTACATCACATCATGTCACACTTTTTCACTAAGTTCCACACAGTTACTATATTTCACATAAACCGATTCCCACGGTTATGTAATGATAAACAGAATAAAATTTAAATTGGGAGAATATTTTACCTGTAGTATGTCGATGCCGATCGGTTGATCTCCGTTTGGCACATAATCTGCCATGTTGCTGTTTTAAACCTTTGAAAATGAAGAATTGAATGGCTCAAACGAATTTTCATTTTTATTCAATATACCAGAAAGCCAACTGGCTAAGTGATTCCTCGCCTCGATTTGCAGAAGAAGATTCAACAATATTCAATGCACAAACAAAAGTTTCACGTGTTGACCACGCCTGTCTTTAAGTGATCAGCTAACAAGGTTGTTGCACTAATGCATGCAGGCCTATACCTAATCAAGCAAGGGCGTAGGAACCGGGAGGGGGCTGGGGGGCGCTAGCCCCCCAGTGAAAAATATGGAGGGGCGGAAGTATCATTCCGCCCCCACTTCGCAAGTCAGAAAACCCCTTTTTCATTTCCAATTGAGAAAAAAATCTCATTTGGAGCACCAAATGGCATCTAAGGCCAGGTAAAAATGCAAAATTATATACAAAATGGAGTGGGTGGGTTAAAGTGTGCTATATTGCACCAAATTGCATCTGAGGACAACTGGAAATGCAAAAATAAATCCAAAGGGAAGAGGGACACCCCTCCCCTTAGGATCCCCTCCCCCAGGCCGGCCATTAGTCTTCAGCCCCCCCCCCCCCACTCAAAAGTACCTTCCTACGCCACTGTAATCAAGTACAAAGTTCATCAAAACTATAATTTCGCGTTTAACGAGTTTATAAAATTTACAGTGTTTGACCTCAGTTGACCTCCAAATGAACTTTGACTGCTGCTAACTTTAAAAGCGTTCATGTATTGACCAATTAGGGCATTTACAAAGTATACGTTTTTAAGTTTAACTAAGCTGTAATTCCTGAGTTATTATGTCAACAGAGTTTCTTTGACTGTGACCTGTTGACCTCAAGTGAGCTTTGACCTCCACAGACAATAACATATAGTTCTTATACTCACTACAGTAGATCTATATATGCCTACAGAGTATGACATTAATGCACTCTGCTTCTCTGGAGTGATAGTGTTTACACTGTTTCAGGTTTTGTTCTGGGTTGACCTCGCAGGATTTAATAATATCATCATCATCTTGTGACTATCATATGCATTAGTGTCGCATACGAGACCCGTCGAAATACTGGTGTAGATAACTTGGTCGTGTTTATGATGGAATGCAAAATGAGGCACCCTGACCACAAATAACATTTGACCCCTTTAAATTGAGCCTTTCACTAAAACAATGGACATTACGCTCTATAATGTTGGGCATCCGTAAACTAAACTTGAACTTGAGGTCCATCCAAGTTTCATCGCTAGATATACTGTGTTTAAAAGGTGTTAATATTTAAGCTCTGCTGACCTTACGTGACCTTTTAACTCCATTTTAAACGAGACTACATGAAAAGCCATGGAATTTCCAAATTTCCTTACCGTAGTCAATATATAAAACGTTTAGGGAGCTTTTCACATTTTTGAAACCTTTGACCTCAAATAAGTATACGATAGGCTTTATCTTCTCAACATATGGCTATACATGTAGACCATCAACAAGACGCAAGAAATCACGTCACCTAGATTTAAGGATGTCACCCCCTCCCTCCCCGCACAAACCTCTCAGTGGTTGTGAGACCAGTACAATAATAATGCCAGGTTGTCAAGCAGATTGAATCACAGCATGATCAGTCAATTTATTTACAAATGAGCATGACAGGGCTTGGAAGGATCTGAATTACATGTACGCAATTACATAGCAACATTCATGAACAAAACAATTGAACATTGAACTGTGTTTCGCTACGTTGACATTACACCTTTCTTGTTTTAATGCAGTACCCGTTACTTCCTGCTTTACGTCTGTCATAAGGCATATACATATACACGCTCTATGCATACCTCATGATGGTATTTACTTTGGCATACATAGTACGTATAAGTACTAACACTAAAACATGAATAACACTCACCCACAAGCACACACTGTCATTCAATATAACATAATATCCGATACTTTGGGTGAATCAATGCTTAATATTTCCCTTGACCTTATAGCCTATACATCATACATAACGTCAACATGACTACGTTAGGCATATGTCTTATATATGTACAATGTACTATTCGTTTCAAGCAGAATCAATATATGAAAGCTTACAGGTTGCACTATACACTTCATGTTAAGTTTACAACCACTGACATAAATGCAATTAAATTAAAACTTGCACACCGCAACTTCAATAATTTTCCCTCTTGTATACTGAGTGCAAGATTCCCCAAACTTTACCTTGTTTTTAAGGAAATCCTGGAGTCGGTCTCCCGTCGGAATGGTACCATGCATGCAAGCAATTTACAGTGATGTGTTGTTGTGAGAACATGCAGTATAGTATTATACATACCCTAATAGTAATACACTATTGATCCAATATAGAAAATGGGGAATTCCAGTGGATTTCAATAGGCCTATCAGTGGTTCTGTCTCAATACCAATTAATATAGATTTACTAAAGATAAAATAGCCGAATGACGCCAAGTACTATAAATAACTGGCACGCTAGTGAAGGATTATTGTCAAGCGTATATGCATGCATGGGTAGCACACACACACACACACACAATTAAGAGACTTTGTACAGGCCTTAGTAACGGTACGTAGCTCTTAGCACACTATGAATCGTGTAAAGTTAAACAAATAATATGTAAGCAACAGCGGTCTACTAAAAATAAAAGCCACACAAACAGAATATGTGATATCATGTTTCGTCATAACAAACGGTGCTTTCCCCCAATAGAGTCCGTCATACTGTAATACTTGGGAAGGAGACATTTTCATATATAAATCTGAGAACTTAGAGGAAACTGCATTTATTGGAAAACCTATTAGGCTGAGATGGCTTTGTTGATTGTCTAGTTTATATTGAAATTGGCTTTTTATGTGTGTGTGTGTGTGTGTTATGTTATTGGATGTTAGTGTGCTTGACTGAGAAATTGCATTCTGTATTATAATGGATACATTCTTTCAATACTTGACTACTGCTTTCTAGTTTGGGGAACTACCACTGCCCATA
Organism: Apostichopus japonicus; assembly: GCF_037975245.1. Taxonomy (NCBI): domain Eukaryota; kingdom Metazoa; phylum Echinodermata; class Holothuroidea; order Aspidochirotida; family Stichopodidae; genus Apostichopus; species Apostichopus japonicus. The sequence continues at coordinate 34,884,432 of NC_092568.1, read as the reverse complement.
ATACTGATAGAATTATTAAATTCCAGAAAAGTGCTGCACGAATTATTTTAAATGCTACATATGAAGACTGTTCAAGTGATTTATTTGCCACGCTGGGATGGAAGACTTTTGACAGACAGTTTATGTATAGAAGGTTAACTATGGTATACAAGTCAATTAATGGTCAAGGACCGATTACATGAATGAGATGTTTAAACCAGTTACGAACATTCATAATCACAAGTTAAAATCCTCTACTGCACGAAACCTGCACATTACAGGCGGACACACTAGTTTTGATAACAAACGTTTTTCATGCATTGCCGCAAAAGACTGGAACAAACTAGAGCAAAGAGTAAAATCAGCAAGAAATCATAACCATATTAAACACCTAGTAGCATATATCTGATATTGTTGAGGTCTACTTCACTTTTATTTTTACCAAATTTCTTAATTTTCTTTACTCTGTACACGTTTTAACTATTTTATTAGGCAATTAGATTAATCTTATATATTTTTTTATTTTGTATTTATGACTTCTTAAATTTTCATACATTTTATATTATATGTCTCATTAGAGGGCCTCGTGGAAAATTTGCTATTGCTAAACGAGTTAACCTCTAAAAATACAATAAAAAAAAATAAATAAAAAAAAATGAACAAAGATGTCATTTCAAATGAATTACCTCGTCTTCAGAAGAATTATATTGTCAAGGTGTAATGTGGAAGTGGATTCGAAAGATTATGCAGAAGATAAACATTGGGAGTTTGGGGGGGGGGGGTGGGGTTGGAGGTACGTCTTTATTCTGAATGTAAAACATGCTGCGCGAGCGTGTGTTGGGAGAAGGGAATGTGGCTGTGTGGTGGTGGGGAGGGGGGGGGTTCTTCGCTGGACAATGGAATGGTAGGGCTGAAGGGGCGTTGGGATAGAGTGGAGATGACAAGTGGGGCGGGTGATCCTCTAGCTGCACGGGGTTTATTTTGTGTACAAATTTTATGATAAAACATGGCATGCAACTAAATTGCACCCTCCCCAACTCAAATTACGCAAAAGAAAAAACTTCGCTGATACCCCTTTAAAGATGGATTATAGTCATAAAATTATGTGTTATATGTTGTAGCCTGTAAGCAACTCTATATGCAGTATTTCTATACACCGCTCTCTTTAAGTTTTGATAAATGACCATTTAAACAATATTCAACTTAAAAATTCCCATTCTGTTGCCTGAAAATGAGCAGATAGTAATAACCAACACAACCGATAAAGCTGATATCCTCCAAACCCCCTTTACTACGTCCCAGAAATCCATTATAACTATACTTTTAGGCCTGCGACTAAGTTTCCACGGTTTCGTGAAAACTAAAAACATTTTTTTTTCCAGCAACAAAAAAACTGAATCTGGCCGTTCCCCCTCCCACCCCTCTCCCACCCCTTCGCCAAATTGCATTGAAAAACATCCACATCTCTGACGGAGGTGTCGCGATCGCTAAGATGCTAAATTTAAAGCATTACCAACAACGGTCCAAGTCTAGTTCATTCGCAGTAAATGGTAAAAATAAGGAGAATAAATTCAAGAAATGTAACAGTCTTCATGACTCTGTTTTATTACCCACGTTAATTTAACTGTTCAAATAAAAATGTCGAAAGAAATGTTTTCTTAAAGTTTTTACATCACGTATAAAAGAGAAGAACAACACAAAGAGGACAAACACATTGGATATAGCAATTTATTTTGAACTACATCTCGTCATTTGAGTGTGTAAATCTCGCAACTACTAACGTTGGCCACCAAGGTCAGTTCAATACTACAAGGTCAATTGACTGTTTCACGCATGTAAGGACTTCATAGCCTAATATTAGGCCTAGCTATCCACACTCAAGCACTGGTGCAGTGGTAGATGGCATGTGCCGATCGTAGCTGACAATGTCGTCTAGCAGAAAAGCTTCTCTTGTTGCAATTTACTTTCATATTGCCAAAAAAAAAACCAGTAAATAAGGGAAACCAAAGTCAACAAATTATGGATGGAAGCTTTATCTTTGTTTTTTTTCCCCAGTATATGCAATTCACATTTCCGTTTTTTTTCGGTTTTCGTAATAGTACCGAAATTCGATTGGCCCCCCCCCACCCCTCAAAAAAAAAAACGGTTTCGGTACTCAAACCGGTTTCCCATGCAAGCTTAACTGCGACCCAGGAATTGTCATGAGAAGTCAGTCACAACCCACCAGACCCCCCACCCACCCATCAGAATTGAAGCTCAGAATGCATTAATGCTAACTTGGGCTCTGGATGTCAGAAAGTTTGCAAACTTTAGACAGATTTCAGACAACTGAAAAAAAATTACAATCCAGTATCTTTTTTTGCAATTGACTTTTGAGTAGCACCGATTGTTTGTGCACTTGGCTCTTACACATCTTAGAACAAGCATAGAGTATATGATGTGAGTTATACATGGACGTTATCAATGTTGTAGAGTATTACAGTCTATTAGTAAGTTGTACACAATGTTATTTCTTCCAAAGTACTCTCTTAAAGGTCTGTTTCCACAAGTCAGTTTTCCAAGGCATGATGTAATTGAATACCTTCCTCAATATACTTACTGGTACACTTTACACAAAACTAAATACATATTGTACAAACTTACATTGTACATGAGATAAGTAACTTAATACTAACTCAATTCATAGGTTTTCACAGGAAGCAACATTGCTCCTTATACACCAATCTTGCATACATGTGTACTGAAATGGTTTCTTTTAGTAACTCTAGGAAGCTTCAGTTAGCTATTTAATCCTACAATATATTAGACAAATAATACAGACAAATAACCATATACCTTCTATTTCAACATATGAGGCTGTTCTTCATAGGAAAAAATACCTTTATGGGCTTAGAAGTATATCATTTTAACTTGTTAAATATAATGAGGATAAATGAGATCAAAGAAGAAGTTGTTTTTCATATGAAGCTTACAAACACACATATACAACCACACACATACACAAACACAAACACTATTCGTTTGAGTCTTTTTGAAAATTGCTAAAACAATATATCGGCATGTAACATTTAGACCTGCACCGAGGAACTGATTTCATAATCAATTCAACCTTAAACGTGTAGGCCGATCGCTTAAAAAACCCCGCAATAGCTATATAAATATTACCAAAGGTTAACTTTTGTTTGTAATTTGACTATACTTAAGTTATGACGAAAGCAATTGACACTGAATAATACTTTTTCTTTGCCGCACGACATGGTCAATGAAGTACTGGTTGCATGCTTACTACACTAGTTTATGTATTGGAAGTATATAATCTATGTTAGTGTCAACGTACGAGCAACCGTATGATCTTGCAGGATGTATGGCGTCGTTTGAATATTTATCAACTCCGTTAAAGTTGATTTGTACTGAGGCTATATTGCTCCAGATTAAAGGGCAAAACAAAAGTGAAATAAACAGAATTGCTTTTAACGGTACAAAATGTGTTAGTTCGGCTAATAATATCTCCGTAATTGACAAGGAGGTGAAGGTGCAAATTCCTACTGCGTACATAATAAAATCAGGTTCCTCTTTCTCTTTAAAATATGTAGAAACCTTTTTAGACTATTCATTCAGAATAAGATGATAACGCATACAAAACCATCGTGGTATCTTGAATTGACAAGTAGCTTGACATTGTACTGAGAATATTGCAGTTGGTGATCATCCCATTTGATTGCAATGAAGTATCAAACCATCATATAGAACTAGGATATTAAGCAAAAGGGTCTCACATCACACAGACTTTCAATATACATTTGACATTGTGAATCATAATAATCATGTTTTTCCCTAGTATATCCTCGAAATTCAATGGGATTCTCAACTTTCCTAGCTTTCTATAGACTGATCATTAAAGGATGACTAAACCCGATAAGATTGAAAGTACAGTGATGTCTGATTCAAACACATGCAGGTCATACGGAATGAAACCTGAAACCGTTGTGCCACTCAGTTATTTGCAAGTCGTATGGTTAAATGTTCCATATTCAAAACGTAGCATAAGATATGCCATCACCTGCTGTGATCGACGTAACCATGGGCGCAGATCCTGATGGGGACAGCGGGACCAATTTGTCTTGACCAAACGCTGCATTTCAGATTCCCCTATATTGAACTTTGGCGCAGTTTGATCCAGCATCGTGCAAATGACATACAGCAATTCTCATTTTATTATATTTATTCACAGTTGTTAAATATTGGATGGAAATCGCATTTGCGGCAGTCCCCTGACCTATCGTAAACAAAAGTTTGTCCCCTGTTTGTTTTTACTGCAGACGCCCATGTTTTTCCACAAACTAAATTTCTAAGCCATGAGATCTAAAATTTAAGGAGGTTTGGTAAATCATTGGGTCTGGGGAGTGTTATATCCGGCGATCTTGGAGGTATAATTGCCGACAAATTTCTTCTACGCTACGGCATGGTCACGCTCCGCTTAGATAGTATCAGAGAACAGACACGCGTCCCACCATTATCCAAGACGGATCTGCACCCATGGACGTTACGATAGAAATTGACCTGCAAGGACCTCGAAGAAAGAATTGACATATTTTCAATTTCCTTCGTACAGAGAGTTACAACACTGAAACTGGTATTTACTCAACAAGCAGTTGGCGATGAAAGGCGGTCGGCTAGATCTGCTCGTCCGACTATTTTCAAGGCTTGACCCAATGCGGCTCTAGTCGCTTTTGGTCCTTCTTGTTTTTTCCAAGTTAGCAACATTTGATAAATTCTTTCCTGGCTACTGTAGTCATGATCTCGTTCAAGGTCAAAAATGATACCTTCTATAATACCTAGCTTTCTGGCTAAATCCTTCCATTCTCGTGTGAGGTGCACAGCCAAATCCTAGAATGAAGAAGGTTACAGACTAAATTAATATATAAATGAAAATGCAGATGACGAAAAAAAAAAGAGATCTATTTCTGAAACTGCGTTGTCATGAACCTGGACATGTTTTAACATGTATATGTGTTAGCACGGAGCGGTTCGACACTCGGTGTCTCCCTGAAGTCCCATCACACGGCACATCGCACTTAAGACATAACACACGTCACATCAAATTCGTCATATGGCACAATTCAAAGTAAACTTACTTACATTGCGGTACGCGTCATATCACATTAAGTTGCAAGATATTACAGCAATAATCAATATTGTTTGAGAGAGTCACAGAAAATTGTAAACAAATTATTTTGCGTAGACATGTTATTTGTCTGTTACCTTCCTCCAGTTACAGTTTCTCATTTAAATTGTTTCCATGGTTACTTTATCTAGCATTTACTTTGGCACACATAGAAAGAAAAACGATATCAACAAAGAATTTTAACCTGTAGTGCTTTGTCGTCGATCACTCCATTTCCCATGCAAGCTGCCATGCTGCTGCTTTAAACCTGTTAGAAAAATGCATTGAATTGCAATTGATTGACAAACATTTAGATACAATGAATAAAGGGTTCAAACAAATGCAAAAGTAATGCATTGAGGACTTACTGAAATACTAAGGTTCTTCTCTTTACAAATCTTATGCGCAAGGTTTTAGAAAGACCTTAAATATAGGTCTTCTGCTCAGTGGCGTAGTGGAATTTTTTTGCATTTCCAGGTGGCCTCAGATGCAATTTAGTGCAATATAGCACACTTCAACACCCACTCCATTTTGTGAACTTAATTGTGTATTTTCACCTGGCCTTAGATGCAATTTGGTGCTCCAACTGAGATTTTTTTCTCATTTGGAAATTAAAAAGGGATTTTCTGTCTTGCGAAGCGGGGGGGGGGGGGGGGCGGGGCGGAATGATACTTCCGCCCCTTCACATTTTTCACTGGGGGCTGGCGCCCCCAGCCCCCGGTTCCTACGCTCTTGCTTCTTCTGATTCGGATGCCTGTAGCCGTAGAATCACGTAGTCTCCTTCAATGATCCGAGTCTAAAGTGAGGTTTGGTCGGGATGCTACTGATGCACCACACGAACGGAGGGATTACACGAGAATGCCCTGCTGACTTGCTTCAGCTTTTAAAGGACTTTAAAACGGCAACTCGTCAAGAACGGATACCATCTTTTGGATCTTGATATCCTATGTCCGAGTAGGTAAGCTTAGGTTGTCCCTTATAAATTATTTACCTTCGTGACTCGCAGTGCGACAACTTTCGAGGGCTGCACATATTTTTCATATTTGCATACAGACTCTTCAACTTGTTCTCAGATAAGTGAGTGCAGTCACTAATGTAACTACTTGGACTTGGTCCTATTTTTGTGCCCAAACTTAACGCTGCCACCAGGTTATAATGTTTTTTTTTTTTAAAGTCTGTCAGCAAAACATCTAGGTTCTATTAAGTGCAAGAGCATTTAACTGCCATTTTGATGGTGCTGTGACAAGGAACTGCTTTGTTGTACTTGTCGTACACCATATAAAAAGGATGTCATTTGTTTGTTGTTTACTCGAAAAATAACACCTTTCCAATCACCAAAAATCGCGTAAAATGTTCACAGGACATCCCTCTAAAACTTCCAACCCAACAAACCTTGGTACTAAATATGTGCAACGAAACTCGTTTTTAAGCACTTTTTGGAGCCTGGCCTGATGGACTTCATTCTATCATTTTTGTTTTAATTCTGCCAACTCATGATCTATCTTGGCAACAAATTATTTCCACTGCATCAAGCTTTTTATTTGGCTGTTGGTCCCACTGAGGAATAGGGGATGAGCCGTTGTGCTCAGAATGCATCTTTGTTTAACAGAGCCTGTTGTATATGTGTCTAAGTCCCCTGTTTGACACAACAACTGAGTTTGTGCTTGCATGGCGAGAAATGACCTGCTTCATGACTTATCCATAGGGAGGTAACAAACTGAGTGATGATGCCTGTTGCTCATCTTCAACGTACTCAACTCATCCTCTTCTATTAATATATCATTCATAATTACTATAACCAATATTGCTTTTCACAAAAAAAAGCACAATGATACTAATAGCACGTCAAAATACTGCGTAGGTATTAAATAACACTTATGAACCTGCGAGAATCAAAGTAATACTAGTTCAGATTTCCCGGCAAAATACCGGTCGTAGTACCGCAAAATACGGTACACAGATAAATATGCTCAAAATCTAGCGGTTCTGAACTTTGCTCTGTGTACTTTAAGAGAAGTAGTTCTTTGAAACGATCATCTCTCTCAAACACATTGGTAGTCTCCTATAAGACATGTGGAGAACAACTAAAGCATGAAGTAGCGGGAAGGGGGCGGGAACCGGGGGAGGGGGCACTGGAGGCACGTGCCCCCAGTTTCAAAAATATCAACTGTGCCCTATACTGGCAAATAAAATGTGCCCTTTGATAAAGAACTGTCTTTTGAATATGTTAAGCCTTTGTTAATTTTAATATTTTATTTTAATAATTTATTTTTAGTCTGTACATGCTACTTGTAAAATGGCATCCCATATCTTTTTTTTCTGTAGCACTGTTAATAATAAAAAAATGTCAATAAATAATATTGATAGCATACTATATATTTAAGTGATATGGCCCGTGTGTATCGGTTTATAGCATGTAACATAACGAGTGGTGGTTGTAGAATGAGAAAGTGCCCCTCTGATGTTGTGCCCCCATTTTTTGGAAGCTTCCTAGTTCCTACACCCTGCATGTAAACCCGAAGTGAAGTGTGATGACGCGGTAGTAGCTAGTCGATTGAAGCAATTTGACGATGATAGCTCACCCGAAAGCGTCAACGTACACTATCATGTTACACAGAGTCTCAGCGTCGGGCAATGAAGTGCCAAATTACTTGCCATATTGTAAGAAATTATGAAAAAAAAACACAGAGATGTTAGCCACTTCTAGAGGAATGTGTACACGGGTTGTTGCTGCTCGATCTGGTCTTAGGTCGTAATGACATTTTACGGTGCCTATAGCTTACTGCACAGTTATAACGTCGACAAGGTGCTATGAAATTGAAATGTTGCATTTCACTTCACAAATTCACAACTTGTAGGATGATACCGGAGTTCTCATCGATCAGTATGAGGTTACCGCTAGACTTAGGCTTAAACAGAGTCTGTCCTTAGGCTTGGCATTTCACTGGTTGACGTATGAAGGAAGCGTTCTAACTTACCACGCTACAGTAATTATAACTAGGCCTTGGCTATATCTAAAGGCTGCAATAGGAACGTATGATTATCCTCCAGTAAAGGAGATAGCAAACGTTTGGAATTCAATGTAATGACATTCTATGCCTATAGTATAGTCCTGAGAGTGCTAATAAAGAAGCCTAAGATGCAAGAAACGATGATGATTAAATGTTTGTGGCAGATGAACGCATCCAAATTGAGGTGCAATTCACGGTTTTAGGCCTAAAACAACATATATCATGATGCCTTGTTTCATCGTAGTTTTAACATTATTCAATACAGGAGTGCACAGTATAGGAACTAGAGAAAGAGCATGCTATTCAGGGAGACATTGTTTTAAAAGATATGTTTTATTTTACCTATATGACCATTTAATAGGGGTAAGGAGTTCGGGGGGGGGGGGCGTGGTGGAGTTGGATTATTTCAGAAAGGTTTCTATTTCTTCTTCCATGTTTGTATTTTCATTGTATGTATGTACTTGCTTCCACTTTTATTATGTTTTATGTTTTGGAAAGTTCTCTGGTGTTGCAGATGTGGAACATGAGTAGCTGTTGACCTACTAGATGTAACCTATGGTGGTAGATCAATGTGTAGAACTGTTGGATTTGTGCTCTGTTATATCTTGGATTTTCATAAGCTTTATTTCACTTTTTGTGGATTCATTTTACTTTTTGAGCCGTTTTGAGTTTACTGTGGGCCTCAGTTTGGACATTTTTTTATCTCTTTGCTGGAAGGCTTGGATGTTTTTGGATTCAATTTGTGTGAACATTCTTTTGTACAAATTGGACAAATTTTTATTTCAACTCTGAGATTTATTGCGAATTTATTTTGTGCTAGTTTGCTTTGATGTGAGTTAGGATTCTGCCTTTTCTACCTGACAAGGCCCATTTTCTTTGTACTCTTTTTGAAATGGCAGCTTCAAGAAGAGGTTGTTGTGGTAGGTGTGAAGATAGAATAAATGCAAGTGATAAGGCTGTTTTATGTGACATCTGTAAACTTTGGTTTCACAAAGACTGTGAGGGATTAAATGAGGAGCTGTTTGCAGCACTTGACAAATTTGGCCATAAAGAATCACAGGATATTCCATGGCAAGGCAAGATATGTAAGAGGTATGCATCGGGCTTACTTGTGGAAATAACAAAAATGAAGCAAAAACAAGATATGATGGAAGCAAAGTTATTAGTAATTGAAAACAAAACTAAAGAAGCAGAGAAATCCCTTGCACATATTGGTGCCAAAGTGAGCAACAATGAAGGTAGAATTGACGAAATCGAAGGAAAGATTAATATATCAGACCTCTAAGTATTTCAATTCAAAAGCAGGTCTCAGAGGAAGTGAAAGAAGCATTAGATAGACAAAGACGGAGAAAGAGAGTTAATAACCTCATCAAGGATAAAGTTTCTGACGCAGAAGTTAAAGCTCATGTGGAGCAGCTTTTCAAAAGTTTGATGTAAGCCCATCAGAATTGTACTTGTGGAATAATTGAAGGACAGAAGATTTCTTAGCGTTGAATTACAGCAGGGTGAGGTTCGATCCAAGTTACTCAAACGGGCAAAAGAACTCAGAAATTACCCTGATTATATGAATGTCTACATCAGACCTGATTTAACTTTCCTTCAGAGGAAAGAATGAAAGCAGTTGAGAGAGGAAATGCGGTCAAGAATGAGGAATGGTGAAAAAACTTAAGGATCATTGGGGGCAGCATTATTCAAGTGCTGGCCCCCATTTGTCGCCGCAGGAGTAATTTGGGATTCAGATGTAAATAGTGTAAATAGGAATTAAATATATTGAAGTAAATAGGAAATAGGAAAGCAATTGAGAGAGGAAATACGGTCAAGAATGAGGAATGGTGAAAAAACTTAAGGATCATTGGGGGCAACATTATTCAAGTATTGGCCCCCATATGTCGCCGCAGGAGTAATTTGGGATTCAGATGTAAATAGTGTAAATAGGAATTTTAGTTTTGTTCATGAAAAATTTCAGAAAACACCAGTTAGCAAGGACAATATAACTTTACAGGTGGATAAACTTAAAGTGTTTGATGTTAATGCACGTAGCATTGTTGACAAGATGTCTCTGTTAGAGGCATATATAAGGGAGCTGGAGCCAGACATTGTTGGTATTAGTGAGCCATGGGTTAACGAATCAATTTTGCAATGTGAACTAGATATTTCTGGATTCACTGCTTATGTTGTGAACAGAAACTCTCTTAGAGCTTCAAGAGGTGGTGGTTATGTTATATGTGAAAAATGATTTACCTCATGAACATGTTACATCTTTTGATCCTACACATGAGTCTGAAAGTGTGTGGTGCAAAATGAAAAGAAAACAACATAGTAAGGTGTTTATCGGTGTGAGTTATGATAGTACAAGCAATACAAATGAAGATAGTGTCAAACTTTATAATGTGATAAAATGTGCTTCAAAAGAGCATTCACTGATAATGGGTGATTTCAATCGAAGGGGAATTGAATGTTCAACTTTTACAGCCAACAGCGAAGGTCAAGCTTTACTTGATCTTTTTCAAGATCTTTTTCTCACTCAACATGTTTATGTACCAACAAGAGGTGACTCTATAATGGATTTGGTTTTCAGTTCTGAACCTGGGATGGTAGAAGATGTTAATGTTATGGAACGATTTGGAAATAGTGATCACAATATAGTCACGTTTGGGCACACTGTTCAAGTGAATCTCACAATTTTGATTAACAAGTTCCGAGACTTTAGAAAGGCTGCTTATGATGGGATGAGAAGATATCTGCAAAGTATTGATTGGAATAAGTTATTTGATGGTATGAATACTGTTGACATGTGGAACCATTTCAAGATTATTTTGAATAAAGCAATGGATGACTTTGTTCCCTGGAGTCAGGGAAAAGAAGTAAATAGCCAATTTGGATGGATTACAAGGCTTTTCAAGCACGCAGAGAAAGTACAAGAAATGGAAACTATTCAGAATGTTACAAAACAAAGACAGCAGAGTCAGAATATAAGAACGCTCTTAATGAAGCTACAACAGAATTAAGAAGGTCTAAAAGACAGTTTGAAAGAAAACCTGACGATAAGATTAAAGAAGATACAAAGTCAGTCTATTCCTTAGTACGTTCAAAATGTAAAACTAAAGATACTGTTGGACCTCTTCATAATTCAGGGTGAGGGTGATGTGGTGTTTGACAATCAACTGAACATTTATCAGTGCCAGATCGTGTATTTACAAAAGGATGTGAGGAAGTATTAACAGGTCTATGCTTTACTCCTGATGATGTTTAAAGAAGATTAACAGCTTGAAGCCAAACAAAGCTGAAGGACCTGATAAATAGTATAATAACATTTTAAAGTCCATGGCTCAAGAAATTTCTGGGTCTCTTGCCATATTATTTAACAAATATCTGGATGAAGGTATTGTCCCAGATGATTGGCGTGAAGCTAATGTAATACCTATCTTCAAAAAAGGTTAAAAGCATAATCCATGTAATTATCGTCCTGTAAGTCTGACATCCACCCTTGTAAAGTTTTGGAAATGTTGATAAAGGATGCTATTATTAAACACTTGGATGATCATCAATTATTAAAGGATACACAACATGGATTTATAAAAGGACGTTCTACTTTCTCAAATCTTCTGACTTTTCTCGAATATGTTACCACTGATGTTGACAAAGGTTATCCAGTTGATGTTGTATATCTCGACTTTGCTAAAGATATTGATAAGGTGGCACATAAACGGCTTGTTTCCAAAATTAAATCTCATGGTATTTCGAGATCAGTGAGTACATGGATTTCAGCCTGGCTTAATGGTAGAAGAAAGCGAGTGGCTTTGAATGGTACTTTTTTATCATGGTTGCCAGGTAAGAGTTCCACAGGGTTCAGTTCTTGGACCATCATTATTCTTGATTTTCATAAATGATATTGATGATGAAATATCTAGCCATGATTTAAAATTTTAAGATGACACTTTACCAGGACTGACGATGAAAACGATGCATTATCTTTGCAAGATGATATCAATAAGCTGCATCTCTGGTCTGAGAAATGGCAAATGTTATTTAATGTTAGCAAGTGTAAGATTCTGCACTTTGGTCATAATAACTTTTGGTCATAACAATCAACTACTTTATGAATGGGCAGCCATTAGAGACAGTGAATGAAGAAAAGGATCTCGGTGTTATTGTTCAAGCTCACTCAAATTAAATACAAAAGTTGTTGCCTGTGTGAAAAGAGCCAACAAGATTTTTGGGAATGATTTACAGAATTTTTGAAACAAAGGAACATGAATTAATGTTGCAACTTTATAAAGCTCTTGTTCGTCCAAACTTGGAATTAGCCATTCAAGCTTGGAACCCATATCTAAAAGGTGATATAGATTGTTTTGAAAAGTACAGAAAAGATTTACAAGGATGATACCTGTTTTGCGGCATTCGCCATACAATGAAATACTTTCTGCTCTTAATCCCACCTGCATTATCCACCAGAAGACTAAGAGGAGATTTAATTGAAGCTTTTAAAATTATGAAAGGTTTCGTAAAAGCTAGCCCTCAATTATGGTTTGGATTTAGCGACATCTCTTTTACTAGAGGCCATTCAATGAAACTGTGCGCAAAGTATTCCAAATTAAATGTACGCAGACATTTTTATTCGGTCATGGTTGTATCTGAATGGAAAGCCCTTCCACAGTCTGTCATTGATGCAACCAGTATAAATCAGATCACGGGACTTTTGGACAGACATCTGCAATGTAGGGGAGTCACAAGAGCTTAGCTCTCTCTCCCTTCTTCATCCCACACTACACATGTATAGTGATGAGGCGTGGGATACAGGTGAATATAGGTGAATACTTTCCAAGTACCTGCGTCATCAATCTATACACAGCACCCACTGCATATTGATTGTTCCATAGCTGTTATTAGGTACTTACATGTCTTAATTCTTATGGAAAACAAAACACACATTGGACCTCCATTTTCCTCAATGTAATACCAGTACATAGGGCCTATGTTTCTGTATATATGAGCACAATATACTGTACGTGTTACGTATATGGCATACAAAGAGAGCATTTCAGTAGTCTCTAAATCATGGACGACTAGTTCCTATACCCCAATAAAAGGGCAATCGTCTTATCTTAATATCTGACTTCGTTTTGTAATTCGAGCATTTCTCATTTTTAAAGAAAAGTACACGTGATATAGGTTAATAACGGTATGTAAACTAAACTGTAGACCTACTGTCCGTTTACAAGCAAAGGAAATACTTTTGCGTCTTGACAAATTCAAGGATGTAATACAAAAGTAACTGAGTTGAATTCAATGAACTGTGTAGGAAGAACTTTGCCCCCTTTTTGTTCAGTTTTGGCATGTTTTTGCCCCCTAAACTTACTTTTTTGGGTGGAAAGTTGAAGCCGCGATGGAACCGTAAGCCTCTCTGTCAAGTGGTGCAGTACTATACGACACTATGTATATAGGCCGACCTATACAGTAGAACACACACGTATATAGATACACAAACATAAAATGGCAGAGAAGAAAAGTGACTATATAGTATCGATCTAATATAAATACATAGCAGAATGTGTAACAGAGGGGAAATCCCATGTTTGCACCTTGATCTCCCTGTTAATTTAATAAATATATAAACACCAGAGCAATCCCACTTTACGGCCGGTTTCGTCCTTTGAGGTGGGTGGGGGGGGGGGCTCACCAGGCGAATGTGTCAATGCGTACTGATGACTTTGTATAACTGTCAATGAGAAAGTAGTAGGCTACGTAAGTGTAGTGATTCTACAGAGTACACCACTGGTGCTATTGTATCTGAAAATGAACACAGAATTAACACTTATTTTGGCAAGCCAAGCGGTAATTATGAATGCGTAGTAAGTGGTATGGTAGAGATATATAGGCCTATATTAGATTCATAACAAACAATTTTTGTTGAGTATGAAACAGGGACGTTTTCAAATATTTGGCGGTGGTGGTGAGGGAGAGAGAGTAGATACAGCCAAATGAGAGCATCTTTTTCCTGGGTAAGGGTGATGGACTATAATGTGGGCGATTGGAGGTGGCGCAGAAGGCAAAGCCTTGTCGGGTACAGGTTACAGCCGCACCGCCATAACACCCACTTGTTTTAGGGGGAGGGGGGGGTGGGGCTTAGCGGTTGTCATCATTTACAGAACTCAAATCAGCAGAATGTTGTAAGCAGACACAATTAAATTATGGTCAGTAGAAGTCAGATATTTCTGTTCCTTCGTGTCTGTCCCCCTCCCCCTTTTAACCCTTAAACGTGTTTGGTAGAATCAAAATGGAGAGGACAAAGAACTTCGCGATTTTCTTTTTCGCTTGTAGAACTTTCTTTTGTTGGCTAAGACAAAAACACGCTTGACACGTATGTTAATGCTCTTCACTTTAATTATAGCTGGCACCATTCAATAACAAGGAGTCCATGGATGTAAGGGTACGGGTGTATCTCTGGTTAGTGTCTTCAAAACATCCGAAAGAAAATGCAAAACAACAATAATCTTTTCTTGTCTGAAGGGTTTAGCACGAACGTTTATACGCGCAATCTACACTTCATCATATCAATGGCAACTGCACTGTACTAATATGTTTTCATATGCTTTTTACTTCCTTGTATCTAGATATGTGTATCTATACAATAAGCCGACTATACAATGAAGGGTGTGCTGTCGTGTGTGCTATTATCACTTTGCTTATATCACAGTCAATTTCATGGACAACATAATGAACTCCCCTTTGATTTAATCAAGCCTGCGTGGGTATCACTTTCGAATAGTGAATACGTCGTGGTGTTTCATGAACATGAGATAAATTCATTCGTTGCGAAATAATAATTAACCGCTCAATTCCTTTGATACGACCGAGATGAGGTCAAACTGACTCGATGATTGTGAATTATTTCGTATCCATTCAAATTGGAATAATAGCCCTAGTGATGATATGGGTGAATAATTGTTCTCACACTTTAAAGGCCGAACCGCAGCACGTTGAGGCGAACACAATAGCACACCAACTGAAATTCCCAATATCACATATAAAACAAATATTATCAAATGAAATGTGTTATTAGTCACCGATGAAAGAATTTAAGCACGGCAAATTCATGTGGGAGCATGTGGTGGGACAACCAATATTTTGTGTGTGTGTGTGTGTTTCCACATGCTTCCACCCTTTAAAAGCGCTACTGATATGATGCTTATAATTAATTATACAATTTGTATTTTACTGTTGAAAAAAGAGTTATGACCACCACTATATAGCACTCAGGTGGGCAAAGTCAGTCAAACAAAGGCGATTTTTTTTTTCCAACCAATCTTGTGTAAAAATTTGCCCCAAATATTATCTAGGGGATTTATGGACACATTCTTCTTCCGCGCTATGAATCAAAGTTGTTATGTATGATAAGCACAATTAAAACACATTTAAGTATATTTTCCGTAGATAGTAACCTATTTCAGTAAAATGCTATGATGGTGTTAGTAAAATATATAAGTGTATTGTATCTGCAGTGAAATTACGCTGCATACTTGGTTGTACCCAAAATAATATAAATTTAAGATGTCCTACTTAATGTGTAGGTTGGTGAATTATGGTTGGTGCAAATATCTCTAATAACAAGAAGTAACGAATTAGACAAGAGGGATTGGGAGAGGCAGGAGTCGTGAAAAGAGAGCACTTGCCAGTGGTTTATCTCTCCTCTCCCCCTAAAATGAATCAGTAATCACGAAAAGATGGAATCCTTAAGAAATTTTGGATGATGGAAGTAAAACCGCATTAAATTCTATATCACCGTTCAAGGACCACACAATTCTCGTACCCATCTTATTCCACTAATGCCTAAATGGACATCTCCTGTGTTAGTATATAATGTCAGTTTAAATGCTGAGCTTAAGAGCGGAGGGGAGCATGGCTATAAAGGAAAAGAAGAATGGAATAGAGTTTCAAACTACCAACATGGAAATTTATTTATTTACACAATTACACACTCTCTAACAGCCCACCCCTATCTCCTCTCCCTTTCCCGTTCACAGACACCATTGTTATCCCCAGATGGAAACCCATTTGACTCTATGGGACATGGAATTTTGTCGAAAATCCTGATCATTGGCAGGGGATGGGGCGGAGGTGGGGGGGGGGGCTAAAGGAATATCTGGTTTTCGATAACCTGATATCCGTTCAAAGAATTAACCCGTCTACAATGAAAAAAACAGTAGCGGATAAACGTTAAAATTGCGCAGAATATCCCTATTTCTTACGACAGGGAACAGAGTAACTTTCATCATAGTTGTTCTCCCTATTGTGATTTTAGGGAGACTGCGATTGGGAAGGGGGGGGGGGGGAGGAAGCGGGATTTGAGGAGAGGCATTATTCCATATTTTGTATCAATCAGTAAGATCCTTATCCCTAAATTTTGGTTAAATCGCAAAATAAAGTCTATAGATTTTTTCTTTCTTTGCATAATACAATGACTATGGTTAACAACGACTAAATGAATGGTTAAAAACGACTATTTTACACACTTTGGTTTCTCCAGATCATACCGGTACTCACGAATTGATCAACTAGTATATACAATTCCGTTCGTTGTCACAGAAGAAGTTAGTTTTGAAACATATTTCCGAAATTTTCAAGCGAAACCTATTTGTTTAAAGCACCTTCACTTGTGTTTTATAAAGCATCTCTTCTTTTTTCTCGTTCGAAACAAATGCAAAAGTGGCACCTTCAACAAGTCATTCTCCCAGCTAACGCAATCTTAAGAACGCGTTCACGCAATCGCGTGACTTCGCTTCAGATATCTGTAAAAAGTATACAGTAGTAATCCCTCATAGTCCTTTACACTTACATAAAAGATCGGAAGTGCACTTCTCTCAAGTGAAATCAGCGCTGCTTTTGACTTTTTATTCAAATAAAACTCAGGTGTGATCCATGCATTCATATGCCTACAAAGTATACACGTTACAAGTATACAAGTTTCAACCAAAATCTCCTAGCCTTTCTTCAGTCACACGTGGTCACATTCTATTCGGTAATTCTAGGCGAAGAAGGTAGTGTTAAGATTTATCAGCTTTCCATTGCGTGGGATAGATCTTTCCGGTTAACATGTTAACATCACAATAAATTAGCTAATGCTGTTTTCATAGCACAGTTTCTGTTTCTATTTCTTTGTTAGTAATAATTGATTAACTGATTTTCTCGCGGGGTTGAATACTACGGAGCATTTAAAGTACCAACGAGATATTAATATTTTTAGGTGAATTATATTTAAAAAGATATTAATATAGTAGTCTCCGTTGGCACTTTAAAAGCTCCGTAAAACAAGATACGTTGCTGGCGATAATCTACACGGACAATGCTTCAGTCTGTAATCTAGTCGCGCAAACAGACTAGGTTTATTCGCTACACAATACCTGTGAGATTGTCTAGTCCAGACCTTCACTGACCACGCCCAAGGTGGTAAGTTTTCTTACTTTATTGGTAATTAAGTTATATTTCACGTCGAGTTATGATTAACATCTTTAGATTGCTTATGGTGTCTGAGGATCTATCTGTGGTAAGCAACGATTATGATCACGTAGGCCTGGATTTCACGAAAGGTTATAATTGCGTGTAGCGTTTTATGGGGCAAACTGGACGGACATTGTTCCTATTGTGAAAACATCACTTTAACTTAGACTTAAGTTGGTTTTTAGTCCAGTTAAACTGTGGCAAAAATGAGTCAACTGCAAACTAATTGCCCCAAAATATGTTTTAGCGGTTGTCAAAAGACAAGTACCTTTTGACAAATACATTGAAAATATGCATTCATCGAAATTGCAGAACCGAGCCAAAATGGCGCTTTATAGCAAAATGGCGGCTCTTGTCTGTGTCATCAATGACGGGCTGTGTTCATCAGTTTTAAAGCCGTAGGAATTGATTAGAATAGCACAAAATCATTGTAAATGACATGACTGTGCAGCGCTTTGAGAACTGCAAATTAATTTCCCATCATTACGTTAACATAAGGTAGTCTAGCGAGAAAACATGCACATGGCGTTACATGGTTTCTTGTTTTGTCATTTAGTAGAAAATAATCCATGACGCTATACATTACAGAGATTGTGCAGGTCAGAGAGTTCCTTATGTACAAATCGGCGGCCTCCTTGATTGCAGGAGAGGTGACTAAATCTCCGAGGTCAATTAGAGAGGGGGGGGGGGGGTCGGGAGGAGGGCTTGGAAAACACGGAGGATGGACGTGACCGACAAATAATGAAATAAAGGGTAATTTTTTTTCATTCTCATAAGATTATAAATGGAAATAACAAAAAATGGGGTCAGTTGACAGAATTATCCCCGGGGCCCCACCTGGCTTTTGACACCCCATTGGAACTGATTTTACTATCATTTGAGTTAATTCCTGACTCAGTGAAGGACAGATATATTGTTGAAATATCATAGATTCAAAATTAGTATTAGATTTTAACTTGCTTAGGACGTTGTACTCAGTGGCGTAGCTACAGGGGGGGGGCGTGGGGGGGGGCGACTGCCCCCATGAAAGCTTGTCGCCCCCCAGTCGCCCCCCACTGGGATTTTGGGTGTCAAAAAAAATTACATGTGCGAAAAATATATCATTGGTCTGAATGGTCTCGAATCTCCATGATGACCACTCATGAACGACCCTTCGACCGCGGACCGGCAGTAGGCTATAGTTGCTGATAAACCTGACGAGACATAGCGCATAGGCCGAGAAGTCTACAGTAGTCGCACTGTACTGAAAACGCATGTTAACGACCGTCGAATAATATAATTCCTGCTCTACAAGACTACAACACACATAATGTTTACTACTGAATTTGTGTGTTCGACTGTTCGGGCAAACTTTGCCTTTGTCACTCTTTTTTAAATTATCCATAATCCCTTACATACAAATAAATACTATACAAACAGCCAATCAGTATCTTGTAACCAGTGGGCATTAACTGATCAAACAAGCTAGTGAGCAATACTATACCCTTATAGAAAGGTGGTTTCCAGGTACTTGAATGCCAAAGAAGATGATAAAAGGTAAAAAATGCTGACATCATACACATGTTTCTCACATCATTGCTCGCGGCGTCATTGCCTCGATACCCTGTTACATTTTCAATCGGGTTTTCACTTCTGGGACGTACCCTGATGCTCTTAAAACCGCTAAAAAAAAACAAATTTTCAAGAAAGGAGACAACACTATCGCTGAGAACTACCGGCCAACAGTGGCGGAGCGTCCAAACAGTCAGGGGCGGATGCCCCCCCCCCCCCCCCCGACGGACTCAAATGGACTGCTGGCGCCCTTTTCAGCTTTTTAGCACTTTTTACTTATTCACGATTATTGACTTTTTTATTGCACTCTCATCTACCTATTGACATTTGTCACATTTTGTTGGTGTAGTTTACTGACAAAATGCTCTAACGTGCGGCGGTATTTAATTTATCGGCACTTAATTCTGTTGTACGAAACTCTTTCCAAGAACTGTACGGGGTTTTCGATCTATTTTTTCGAAAACACACCATGTGGTGAATATGGCATCAATAGTTACGTAAGATAGAACGGTAGAGATGTTAGAAATTATATTGGCATCAAAAAACTACTGTTATTGCTATCATTACTCTCATAAGCACACTCTCATTGATGATATTAAGGCGTGATATCAAGACCATGATACTTAAGTCACATGAAACTTGGATTAACATCATTCTTGGTAAATGACGAACTTTCGGTTCCGATGCCAAACCTCTGCAGTTAAGTCAGCGCGTGTATGTATGTGTGTATACCACGAGCTTGTTTACATGATATCTCAAGAACTATATGTGGGTGGACATCATACTTGATATATTTTGGTCATGGGTAGTAGAAGATCCCGGTTGTTGTTTTGTGCGTGCATCATGAATATTAATGAGTAGACGGCTTAATGTAAAATTCTTAAAATTGTAATTGCAACTCTCAGCGTGAGTTGCCTTGTATTTGGTGTAAATGTATGGCAGTATGCAGGTATGGCAGTATGGCAGTATACAGTAGGAAATGATATCATCACATTAATTATTCATGAGTGGTAGCATTATTATCTATATTGTGTGTTGGGTTTAAATCATCATTGGCAAATTATGGGTACTGGATGGTCCATATTGATTCTAGCGCAGGTCCCATGAAAAGGCGTAATGAGCATGGATTACTGTAAAATAAAATGAAATGTCAGTACTGTATATTTGCAGCCGTAAGCATAATTTAGCTCACATTGGTTCTAAAGAGATATGTTGTTGGCAGTATGCAAGTATTTATATTTGAATAGCATTTCAGCTAGAAGAGTGATATTTATGATAATTGTGTACATTCTTCTTTGCAGCAAAACAGTTGAAGAAATTCATTTGGCATCGGAACCATTGCCTCATTGGCGTCTGGTTTAATATTAGTGAACGCATTCAGACAATTTGGAATACTATTATTTAGATTGTCTCTAGGAATGTCATGACTTAGGCTAGACTTTTTTTAATCTCCAGTTACTTGGACCATAGTTGAAGGTAAGATGACTTTCAAGTAACAGAAGTTAAGAACTACCCATCTTTGCTGGAAACAAGTGAAGTATTTTGATGTACCTTCTCTTGTAAACCTTAAATATAGGGTGTCTATAAATTGGAGGTCATAAGTCATCTGAAGGATTTAGAGTTATTTCTTTAAAACGGTAAAATGTTTTTATTTAATATATATTGCTTGGGGCTCTGGGACAATGACTATTGGGTATGAACATAAGTGGTGTTTTCAATGAGAGGTCAAATGTCATATACAGGTTATTTGGGGTTATCGTTTTTGAATGGTCAAATGCTTCTCATACAGTGTTCAATGGATGTTGATAAAACTTAGAGATGATCATCATTGGGTAGCGGATGATTAGTTGTGTGTTCATTAACTGGAGATAAAAGGTCACCTTAAGTGTAACACTAAAATAATAGTAGTAATATGTTGAAAATGTCTGTTGATTACAGCAGAGGGCAATATAATTTGAGTTCAGCAGAAGTCAATCACTGACATCGTTATCATAACTGGTATGAACATCATATTTGGCACTGTTCTACATTGAGTAGAAACACTCTTGATTGGAGCAGAATTCATAAGTCGAGGTTACGTCAAAATGTTTGAAATGTTGCATAGAAATTTGGGATATTCAAAGCCAAAATCAGAGTCATTCTAAGGACCTAGCTGTTGTAAATACCTCTGGGACATTTGGTAGTGTTCACAGGTGAGTGAGAGCACATTCATGGCAAGGAATTCCAGAGACTTGTAAGTTTCCTGCTTAAAATGTGTCAAGCAGAAATATATGGTAATGAATATAATAATG
Source organism: Apostichopus japonicus (assembly GCF_037975245.1). Lineage (NCBI taxonomy): Eukaryota > Metazoa > Echinodermata > Holothuroidea > Aspidochirotida > Stichopodidae > Apostichopus > Apostichopus japonicus. Next base: position 34,862,938 of record NC_092568.1, on the reverse strand, counting down.
TAGGACTCACTGCCACATTTGCATTCGTTCTCAGTTCTGAAAAACCTTTTCTTTCCTTGCTGGAAGAAAGGATCCAATGCAGTCAGGTTGGCGTCTGGGTGTGTATGTGTATGTATGCGACTGTGACACATGCTTGGGTCCATGATAACTCAACATTGGATTGATGGATATTGTCATATTTGGTGTGTAGATGTGTTCAATGAGAAGGTGTGCCCTATTGTGCTTGAAAATGGCCTTATGAATATCAATGAGGTTAGGGTCAAACGTATACTCTTTACATTGAATATTACATTGCAAATTTCAAGCTAATTTTTGTGCCGGGTGGGCCCAATTTTTATATCCACCTAAAATGCATTTTGAGACACATTCTTTGGGCTCGAAATTGTAGAGACCAATATGTTTGGGACCATTTTGTCCCTCAATATTTGGGCTAATATTTTTTTGGGCATATATATTTTTGAACCAATTTGTTTGGGCCATATATTTTTAGAACATTCAGACGCAAAAATTTATCTGGTCCAAATGTTTAGGGAGGGGCAAAAATTTTAAAATTGCAATATACACTACAACCTTAACGCGGAATGTATCCAAATTTGAAATACAGTTGTTGGTTAATTTTTGGCACATGTGGACCTAATTATTTAAAGTGAAAAGTACAGTTGACCAGGACATTAATTCTTCTATGTTGTTGCCTTAGATAATGTGTGTGTGTGTTGGTTGTTATATAATTATCAGATATTTCCAAAGACTTGTTCTCCCACAGTTAAAGGTCAATAAAGGCGCGCAAGAAAAGCTTGTGACCAAGCTTTCTCAATAATGCTGTAATTGACTATAGGGAAGGTGAACGGTCAAAAAAATGCAAATATTGAAACCTATTATGCAGGGATATATGGACACTGTGTATGCTATGTTCCTTTGTCATAATGGGTAGATATACCCAAGTGATTATGGTAGTGGCCAAGGGTTATGGTAGGTCAACAGAAATTCAACAATGAACCCTTGTAAATTTGGGAGTGGCAAGTTGGATAAATACCATGTGCCTATTTGAAATGGATACAATATTCGGTATGCTCCTCTAAGTAGAATTTGTTATTGATTTTAACCACAGTTGATGAGGGGTTGGAAACAGATCTTTATGTTGCATTAGGTTGATAAGAGTAATCAAGTGGGTGATGCTCCACAATGACTACAAAAACAGTTTGCCTTGCTGTTGGCTGTGGGATTATTTTGGATTTTAATTTCCAATCAGAAGGTGCATCTTGCTGCGCTACTACAGTAGCCATATCGCTTTGCTGAAGTATTATAGCCTAAGAATGCATATTGACACACAAAACTGAGGTGTGGCGTTTTAACTGTGCACTGATGTGTGCGATCGGGGCACACTAACAATGGAAACAATAAAACATGTGTATTCATAGGAAATTTTCTGCCCTAAGACTAGTAACAATACAATGAAATGAACTCTACATGCACTTTACTATTTTTCGATTGACGATGCTCATTTGAACAAAAGGTTTATGGCTACAGCCTGTGATTCCTGTGTATAATTTTGCTTTAGAAGAAGGCTACAGTAGTTTGTTCGTTGAGTTTGCCGCACGCATGCAAAGCTTACATACTGTGCGATGTATACCTATCTGGTTGTCAAAATGCAAGTGGTCTTCCCCACTTGTTGAATTTGTGGGTTTAATAAAAATAAACTAACAATTTGTTTCAGTCGTGATAGCAAACCTTTGAAGATAGTAACTTGAAACTTGTTGCATTTAAAGTGATTTCTAAAGTTACAGCTATACAGGGAAAAACATTTTCTTACAATTCATGTTGAATAATTTTTATGCTAAGCTGTTGAAATCACGTTTGTTTAAGCCATTTTTTTTCTGGGTTGTGACTCTTACAATCGCAAGTACTCGATTTAAATAATTTGGAGTCGCCTAAGCTTGGATCCAACACAAGAAGTATGTCAGATCTACTGCAAAATTAGGTGGGTTAAGTGATCGATGAAAGGCTTTAGTCCTTCAGTTTCTTACTTCGAAAGATCACATTATTATTGTAAATGATCATCCGACATGAACCGAAATGAAATCGGTGAATCCATGTACTACAACGTATTTTACTATAGTAAGGAAATGTGAGGTCTTTAGGTATGACTCTAAAGTTAATATAGGCATCTTTCAAGTACCGGTAATGCGAGTGTTACCGGTTCTTAGTCATTAGAAAAAAACAGTACTCTTATATCACTTTTCAAGAATGCAATTAATAGAACATTTTATATGCCAAGTTAAATTGATGTTTAGAAATTTGTCAAGAAAAATGTTCACAGTAAAAACATGAAAGCGATTTGAAATACCAAGAAATAAATTATTGATCGTAAGAAAAATTAAACCAGAATCTACTGATACAAACTAACTGTTACAATTGTGGAGATATGATATCTGAAATTGTTTTCAGTTTTACCCAAAATATACATTAGGACTTCAGTCATGAGAGATTGATCGGTGCCCACAAGAGCTGTGAGCAAACTAGAACTAACATGAAGAGTCTGTTTAGCAGTTGACACAATCTTAGATTTGCGACTGACCATGGTTTTCTCAACAAGGAAACTGTATCAACCAGTAAGATTCTTAAAATGACTGACATACAGAATGGCAGCAGAGCCACTTTGCACATTGGCATAGTGGTTTTAGTGGATGCATGGTCTTCTTATATCTGTTGATTGATATTGTAACAAGAGTATAAAAGCTCGCTGGGATTACTTGCATGAAATTTAATTCAATAATTGAAATTTCTCTACTATTCGAATATATTAACTGAATGACACTTGTATCAGCATATTGTATCTGCTATTCCAAATGCTAACTTGTTTTCATTGGGAAACCACAAAGGGTGAAATTATCATGATAGAGTAGAAACGAAAATAGGGCAACTTATGGAAATTATCAGATTTTTTGTGTTTCATGTTCAAAACAAATTTTGCTGCATTAATTGTATTGTCAAATCCTCTGCCATTGCAGTTTCATATGTGCAATGCTGGAATGTGTGCCACAGAAGTAACGTTTGTTTTCAGTGTTTCATTAACTATAGACATAACTTTTTATATCTAACATACTTTCTTGTTTCAGGTTTACAGTACCACAGGCAGTCCAAACTGATACCCTAACTTGTCATCTTGTATTTGTGGCTACCATTATAAGTTTTCTTTATGCTAATGATCTCTTAACCCATCATTACTGTCCAAGATGCTTTTCTTGTTCCTCTGTTCGTGAATAGAAAACAAACTCATTTATGATCTGTATGTGTATCTTTAAACTGTCCTGAGTAATTTTACTTAAGGTGAGTAACGTAACTCACATAGCGGGTGCAACAGCGGATGGAACTGAGAACTCGTATATCCGAGTAGGCATAATTGTACTATGCTTCTGAGTAGATACACTCATTATAAACTAGTATTGTTACTCACATTTAAAGTTAGTATAGCGGATGGGATTCCTCATGTGTTGAAAGTATACTGCATGTGTTGTAAATATACTGCATGATTTTTTTTCAGTAATATGGGTCTAGGCGAAGAAGCGAATAATCTAGATTAATCAGAGTCAGCGTTCCATTTCGTCATATAGATCTATCCGGTTAACATGTTTAGAACGCAAGAAATCAGCCGTTTTCGTAGCACTGTCACTCTCTTTCCGTGTCCAAGTTAGTAACAATTGATAAACTGTGTTTACACTGAGTAGAATACTACGGAGCTTTTATATTGACAACGAGATATTAATATATTTTAGGTGACTTATCTTAATATTTGTGCATTAAGATTAAAATATTAAGATACGAGATGTTAATACAAGATCATGAGATACAAGATCTTTATTTCTCAATATCTGAACATATTGAAATATTTAGATATCTTAATAGTGTAACACCTGTACATTAAATATTGAAATATTAAGATACCTGATCTTAATATGATAATTTCTGCATATTAAGATATTGAAATATTTAAATACGGTATCTTAGTAGCTCAATATCTGTTCCTTATAATATTCAAATATTAAGATTCGAGATCTTAATATGCTAATATCTGTACATTAAGATAGTAAAATATTTAGATACGATATCTTAATACTAACTTTCTGCTCTTCAGTTTTCTGTTTTGAACACGTTCAGTTGTAACAGATACCACACCCATTAACTTCTCAGCTGGTTAAATAATATGCCATGATTATGGAACATATTTTCACACTCACTTATTATTCATTTCCATTCTTACTACACATCAATAAAAATGGGCATTTTTTTTGTTGCAATTGAAAGTCTTAGTTAACCTTGAAGAATAACACAACTGTTTCAAAACCTGATGTTGTTTACCTACCAGAATGACCCGCATCGCAATGGACCAATACAGGTCAGTTACATTTCTTAATGTTATCGTATATAAATATTTACAATATCTGGATGTACAAATATAAGGATATTAATATCTTGTATCTAAATACTTCAACATAAGAACGTTTAGATACTGAGATATTAACATCTCGTGTCCCAATATTTTAATATCGTAGTGCACGAATATTAAGATAATTCACCTAAAATATATCTCGTTGGCACTTTAAAAGCTCCGTAAATAAAATGTGTTGCTGACAAAAATCTACACTGTCAATGTCACACTCACAGTATGTAATCTTTATACAGTCACGCAAACAGACTAGTTATATTCACTACACTATACCTGGGAGATCGTCGAGTCCAGACCTTCACTGAACACGCCCACCGTTGTAAGTTTTCTTATACTTTCTTGGTAATTAACTGATATTTCACGTCGAATTTCTCCAAATATCTTTAGATTACATCTTGTGTCTGAGGATATATCTGTATACCATAATTGCTATGATCACACAGGTCACTCTATACGTTTATGAGGAGGCAAACTGAACGGATAGATTAACGAAAAACCGACAACCTTTTTTTACCTACTGTGAAAACATCACATTAAGACTTGAGCTGCAAACCAGGTTTTTAGTCAACACAGTCTGTCACAAAAATAAGTCAACCTCAAAGTAGTTGCAAAAGAATATGTTTGGGCAGCTTCCAACAGACAAGTACCTTGGGACAAACATATTGAAAATATGCATTCACCAAAGTTGCAGAACCAAGCCAAAATGGCGCGTTATAACAAAATGGCGGCTCTTGTCTGTGCTACATTGATGACGAGCTGTTTTCATCAATAAATAATTTTAAATTACATAATTGCACAGCACTTTGAGGACATTTCCCATCATAATGTTAATAAGGTAGACCTACAGCGAACACATGGTTCACATGGTTTCTAGTTTGGTCATTGAGTAGAAAATAATCCACCAAGCTATAAATTTCGGTTATTGTGCAAGTCAGAGAGTTCCTTATGCACTAACCTGCGGTCACCTTGACCACAGGTGGGGTGACTCAAGCTCAGAGGTCAATTAGGGGTCTGGGAAAACACGGAGGATGGACGAGACTGGTAAATATTGAAATAAAGAATAATGTATTTTCATTCTCCTAAGATTATAAATGGAAGGCAAAAAAAAAAAGGGTCTGTTGACTGTTTCCTTTTTTTCTCAACAATAGACGCCAAGCTCTAAGTCCACACTGAATCACACTGAATCATAGTAAAAACTATTTAACAGCCCTAAGATAATAGGAATCCTCTGTATGGTAGACATTTTTATGTCATTTAAATGCATACTAGACTATTTTTCAAATCATTATGTTCGAAATGGCATAGACAAGTATCCCTACATAATTCGAGATTCACCCGTTGAAGTAGGCAAACTTTGTGTGTTACATGTAGGTATATTAAGAGGGCGACTATACCTTAACACACTGTGTCGACTATATGTTCGTATCCAACATTCCATATGCCTTAAAATGGATCTCAACAATAGCCAGTGCTGGACCAACTAAGGCCACTCCCTTGTTCATATGTAACATAAATGAATACAACTGACTTGAAATTGCGCTGTTAAACACATATAACAATTGAAAATATGTCTATTTGATTAGTGAGACCTGTTGTTCAATAACCTAGGCTCATGGTCGTCTGCTGTAATAATGTTCCGGTCTAAGGTTAGTATATTGCTAAAGCGAAGGAAAAGTAGCATACTTTAGTAACGTTTTCCTTACATTCAAATGCCTATAGGACATTATTCGAAAAAAAATCTACATTTACCGACTCTGCAGCATTTCATGGAACTTGGGAAAGCTTACTTTCATAAACATAAGGAGGGTCCACATTGTCGTCTCAATAGAATACATGTAACATGGGAAACCGTTTTAATGCAGGAGTACTGTAGCCGGTGATGTATGCGCTAACTTATTTGAACGCTAACATAAGATGTTTGCAGCATAGATTTATTTCTCTGTTTTGATTTCATGTTTGATATCAGTATTTCCCCCAAAAAATCTTTAGGTTTTTGGGGGTTCAGTAGTAATAAAATTATGTTTATCACGGACAGTGACAATGTGAGATACAGCAGATTCTTAATTACCCTAATCCACGTAATGTGATGATTTAGATATTCTACCGGAGATTACAGTGGTGTTTGCGTATTTGATGACAGAACAATAATATTGCTATATTAAAATAACAGTGGTGATAATGACACTCTACTGAGACCCCAACAATTATTTCACATTTGTCAAATAAACCCTTTAACAATTTTATTTGCCTTGACCACCCTTTCATGAAATCAGCCAGCCAGTGCATAAACGAGGTATCTTTATCAAGGTATGTAAATCACGAGAGTAACTTCTTAGGTAGTACAGTTTTGAAGCACTGGAAGAATCAAGAAAGATAACATTTAAATGTGCTTTTGGTGAACATGGTAATCAAATCTTGTGCATATAGTTAAAACCTATGCTGGCAAGATACATTAGAAGGTCTGAATTCATTAAGTGAGGAAGGAGTTTAAACCTTGTGTATTTGGGATGTTACATCATTTTTCCAGGGGCTATGCAAATGACATTGGTTTGAACTTTTAAAAAGTTTTGTCTCTTGAATCAATTGCCATTTTCTTCTCCTGAAATAAAGCTTTTATTCTTTGATCTGTTGGAAACCGTGTCATTGTTTCAGATACGGATGCTACTCTCTTTGGTACACATAAATCGCTGACGAATTATATATGTTCAGAGGTTACTGCAGTCAGTTTATCAAGGATGTTCGAGCTATTTTTTTTGCATAATAATAATAATAATACTGAGGATTTATAAGGCGATATCGGTGCTCAAGGCGCATGAAAACATTACCATGGTCATCGAAAACCTGTCAAACAAAGAAGCAAATCCCTCCACATGTCATCAGCTAAACAGCGCCCAACTGGCACATTATATCACATGTCCCCATTTAAACATCTGGGGAAGAGAGACAATGGAGATAAAATGCCTTTCCCAAGGACAAACCATAAATGATCTGACCAGGACTCGAACCTGCAAGCCTTAGATCACAGGTTCACTGCCGTAACCACTTGACCACGATGCCCTCACTGATATGCTCCTGCGACAGGTATCTCTCTGATTTCATCTTCTGTTTTTTGTACATCCACGATGCTTTTCTGTGAATTTAGGTATAACAGTTATGCTGAACTGATCGACAGTAGATATTGACGGTGGCTGTATGACTTAATAACAGCTATCTTAGACGAATACAGAGTCTATCATATAGAGTTAGATTGAGGGCATGCGATGAAATCGACTTCGTGGTTGTATCGCATACCTTCAAGAGATTTGACACAGTCTCTGTTGAAGTCCCCAAGTATATGCGACATTGGATTCTCTCTCTGCAATCTGATTAGTACGTTCCGTCACCCGATACTCATTGCTTGTACAGTAACTGCTGTTCATGTACCAGCTATGAGTATCGGCTGGTTCCGTAATTGTTTGTCGGTTGTTGTAAAAATTGCCAAAGGTCTCGCGTATATGGTAGGCCATACGGGAAATAATTGATGATACGAATTAAAATTATTACCGGTATTAAATATAATTAATACGGGCATTAAATATAATTAATACGGGCATTAAATATAATTAATACTCGCATTAAATAGAATTAATACAGATATTAAATTGACCAATCACACCAGCGATTTTTTTTACCACGCTCTGAGCTAGTGTTAATCCCCCAGCGTTAAAGCAGTGCAGTTGTAGCTAGCAAGCAAGGTACAACATACAACGCAATGGTACGCACGACAAACAAAGAACAATTTTTGCATGATTTTCGTCGGGAAGCGAACGGTACTTGTAGGTTATTGACAAATGTTGACCCTCAATCCCATTCCGATGTTTTACCAGTATGTTGTCTTCTGGTACTCGGTAGCAAACCACATTCATTTAGCCACTAAAACTTGAAGCCTAGGTTAAAGAAAGTTTGTTTTCAACTTACGTTTCCGAAAAATGTGAAATAAATTCACTCATGATGGTAATGCTATTTAAGGATTCATTTAGGTTACGTTGAGCTCGAATTATGAGAGGCAAACGATCCATTTTTTTTTTGGGGGGGGGGGGGGGTTCCAAGACTGCAAAATAGTGCGATGAACGTAAGTTGAAGGTTGGCGATCAGATGAGCAAGTGAGAATCCTGCTGATATGATTGGTCTTTTTAATGCCCGTATTAATTCTATTTAATACCCGTATTAATTATATTTAATGCCCGTATTAATTATATTAACGTCATGGTCAAAATGCTATTTTTGGTTAAATGGCCTGTCACTTTCGACGAAGTGATATCATTAGTCACGGAGGCTCAATCAAAGAACATTCCCACCTATTTTGAAGTCCATCCACCTTGTCTTTACAGAGAATTTCTGTAACCTTTGTCCCTAAAACTTTGCCCTAACTTGAGTCTGGTATCTTACAAGGGCTTGACTGATTTAGCCATGTTGTCATTTTGGGTATCGCGTAATGGCCAAACTACTGTCTTTGGTTATTCGATCTTGAACCTCTGGCCCTCTTGATACAACAAGGTTAGCCAACCAATTGCAAACCACCTCAACAGTCCGAATCTCAACGGTGGCGTTCGGCTACTCACTAGAAGCGAGACCCAAAATATTATGAAATAATATTTTATTATATTATATATTTATAATATTTTTTATAGATAATAATTTCCCAGTTAAGTTATTTTATTCATGCCTTTCTAGATCCAGCCGTTCACTAGAACGTTACATACGGAATAATCATTTGTAACTCACTACGAAGCGTTCTGTTTCGGGAACACACAATCCACAAGGTTGCCTTATTGTGATAATCATGTTACTTCGACAATATAATTTGTATAAAATATAGTATGGTAATTTTTATTGTACCTTCACCTTTGTCATTTGCAGCTTACGGCCAAACATGGCAAACGTGAACCAAGCCGCTCAGGATCAGGATATGTTCGAACAGGCTCTCGGAGAGCCGGTCAATGAAAATGAGCTACGGGTTAGTTAATACAAACAAAACATTTGTTACTCGACCAAGTTTCCTGTATAAGCAGAATTTTAACGAGTAAATTTTCCTGACACAAATCAAGGTATTGATTCTAGCCAATGTACTAGTTTTTCGACAGAAATCGTTATTTCCCTTTTTAATTGAATACATTAATCAGTTGCTAATTATCGGTCAATTTAATTAAAACTTATGTTGGGTTTTCGTGATGAATATAAATAATATGATTTTGTGTGGTATTCAAATGTCTAAGTAACCTGGCAAATATACTGTCGATCATACCAGTTAGCGGCGATGCACTATATTCGCTTATACTACCGTATTGCAAACGAACAAGGCCTAGTGATACATCTACTACGGATTGTATAATTAATTGTTCAATACATTTTGACAAGAAATATAGTTTTCAGCCCCATAAGCCATTAATTACTCCTGTATTTGGCTGTCAGTTAAGGTCGTCATGGAGACACACGACGAACTTTGATTCTTATGTTTGCCAGGAGATTGCCCCTAGAATCGCCAACGATTGGAGGAGTGTAGCGAGGTATCTCGGATTTGGAGAACATGAAATTTGTAATATTGATGCAAATAATTATGGAGCAGGCAGGGGAGGTATCGAGGAGACTGCATTACAGATGCTCATCAGGTGGCAAAGAAGGAACGGGCAACAAGCCACGAGAAGGATCTTAATCGATGCACTGAGAAACGCGGGATTTCAGGCTGTCGCGCAAGAACTAGAAGGAAATATAAATTGAAAAGAAGTCATCATGATTCTTCACATTTAACATATATAATGTAACTTTAAAATTGCAAAAACAATTGTGTGAAATTTGAATGAAATGTTTTATATATATTTTTCATTCAGGCTGCACGACTGGGTTGAGAGAGTGATAGAGAAGGGGGGGGGGGGGGTGGTAGATCAAGACATGTCCTTCATCATTTTTTGTACTTTATTACTCAAGAAATGGAACAAATGCTTTTATGACAGCAATTATGTATATCTTCACATGATGCAGTATCTAAGTAAGTCAAATTCATGATAGGAATGAACCGATATATGAGGGGTTGGTGTACTCGAAATACATAAATCTCATTAATACTTTAATTAGTTGTTTCTTGTACACTCTAAATTTGATATCGATCTATCATTCTGGCTAACCATAGGATGTTTCTTCTAAGCGGTTTGCATACGTACATAGAGAACCATTTGCAGGTAGTTGTCTTCCACCGGACTTTAGAAACCATTCTGTCACTTCATTGAAATTAACATGCAAAGATTAATAAAAAAAGATCTACGTATACTCTCTTGATTCCTTAAATGAAGAATGGGTTTGAACGAAAAACAATTAGTATTTAGATGTAACAGTTCAAGAAAATTGATTTTAAGGAAAATGACTTTTCTACAGCTGCTGCTAACCTCAAAATATTCTCTTTAAAATATGATATAATTAAAAACGTTCCTCTAAGGTTAAGTTGATGATAACGTTGGCTCTTCAGTGTGGAAAAATGTGTCCACAAAATACACAAAGAAATTCAATTTTTCGATATTGTATTACTGTTATTCGGTGGCGCCATGTATCTAACCATGCAACTAATAAACAGAGAGCAAAATCAAAACCATGAGGACAGTGGATATGAATATTCACCGGACTTCATGCCGCCTGTAAAGAAGAGAAAACATTAACGAGGAAAATAAAATAACTATGCAATATTTACACATCCTATAGGAACAATATTATCATCACCTAAAACCAATTCCAAAAGGAATCATGCAATAAACATCATTATAACATATTAACAATTCAACGAGCAGTGGTGTCCAACGCAGAATAATATTCAAATTACAAGTATAGTTGGGACAATAACGTCATTGGCATGTCTAAACAACCTATAGCACGTCTTAATACTAAACAAAATAATATTTACTATATACTGCTTTAACGACCAAACATATACTGCTTTAAGTTGCAATTTCTAGAGGGTAATACATATCTGACATGACATGTATGGTGCAATGACTTCAGACGACTGAGGTTGGTTAAAGAAAGGTAAATATTTCAGCTATTAACATACTTATCCATTTAAGACTAAACCAGCAATCATAAAGCTGGGTCATTCCGTGTCAAATCACGGATGACTGTTGCTGCACCCTTTCCAAAAATTCCCAAATTTATTGTATGATTAGACCACCATAAAATAAGCATATTCTGAAAATTTCAGTTGCATTGCTTTACAATTGGCCGATTTATCACACTTTGAAATTCAGCAAATTGTCGCCACCATGGCGTTTTGGCATTTTCTTGACTTTTGAGGTCTCATTTCTCAGCAATTGAACATTCCACTACCTTTCTATTACAGATGCCTACAGAGTCTATCCCATAGAACAGGAAAAGAAATAAAAAAATTAAAAAAATAGGCTACAAAAATATTCTCTTGTGGATTTAGGTCAACTTAAAAGTGTCAAAATATTTGATTTTTGTACTTTTCACTAAAAAATGTGCTATTTTTAGTGATGAATTGCTCATAAAACATTGCTTCAGGGTACTTGATTCTTTCAGAGATTATTATGTCTACTACAAATATTACAAATAATGATTACAATGCTTTCCTATAATATGTTTGCAAGTTGTGCAACTCTAAAGTTGCTATTTCATGCTGCGATTCAGCATGAGGTAGGGGTTTTGATGCCAATTTTTTACCAAAGTAACCATGTTAGAGGTGTCAGGGTTTATTCTTTATTAATAAGTATAAAGTTCTTACACATTAACAACTTTCAGGGCTCTAGCTATTCTCAATATTAATTTATGAAGTTGTTAAGTTGCCCCGATGTACAAAAGAGGTCGTTTTTGACGGCCAATAACTCAAAACGCGTCAAATTAAAAAAATTGATAATTTTTTCTGGAAGAGATATAGTACCACCCTGTTTGTACAAAAAATTTCAGGAGGGTGTTTTGCCTTATTTTGAAATGAAAAATCCTCAAAGTTTGGGATTTTTACAAAAAACGTTTTTGCGTGTTTCGATGTTCCACATGTGTTTTGAGCCTGGGTATTGTACTGTACTTCAAGGTCATTCGGTTCAATACTGTGCAGTTTTTAATTTCATATAAGAAAACATACTATTTGCAATGAACTTGTCTGCTCCTGGTTGAATTCATTTAATTAGAAGACTTTGTATGTATCTACAGTGTGTACAGTACATACACTGTACTGAGTGTATATGTACGGAGTGCCATGAGTGCCAGAAGACTATGTTTAAACAACACTAACACACTGTACATGTACACCCAGTACAGTTTTGTACTGTACATACATCTATGTAGTGGTTGAAATTAATTCTATAGTAAAGTCTTCTAATTCAACCAATTGTATATGTACAGTGTGTATATTAGTGTTAGTTTTACATTACATCCCTTTAAGTCAAGGCATTCATTTGTACTTAAGCCCCATAAATTTCTATGAAGATTAATCGCCACTAAAGTAGGACTAATGATAATTTATATCCCGTAGTATTTGTAACTGCATGTTATGCTAGACCAAGGCAACTCCCACGTAACCCAGTTTATGCTCCTGTACATGTGCATGAGTGTCTAAATGTAATGTTAACCAATCGTTCACTAGTTTCAATAACTCCTCAAAAACATCTTCATATAGACTTATATACGACATAGTCCAATTGGATAACATTCAACACCATTTGTCCATTTTATATTACACTGTAAACATATGTTATTCTGTGCCATAAAGTCTTATATTTTTACATTGAAGTTTGTATTGAGTGTTAAGAACTGATCTAATGGTCTCTAAATTTATATGTAATCCAGCCATTTTCATTGATTTTTAGGGTAAATTCTCAAGAATTAAAATTGGTAAAGAAATACAACTGGACTACTATATTTCCTAACAGAGTATATTAACATTAATTATTTCACTATGATCATCATCTAAACTTATATCCACTCAAAAAACATTTGAGAATTAAACTGATATTAAGTTAAAAACACACTTAATTGGATTTTCAAAATTGACTCTGACTCTGCTGCTTTTAGCAAAACCTCCCCTTTTATTGGCTCGTGACCTAGGTATGTGACGTCATTACCTAAACTCACAAACCGAAATGTAAAAACCTAATGTGTAAGATAAGTCAGGTAAAACTAGAACACATGTAAGGTAAACGTCAGCTAACTTAAGTTACATAACCTCTGATTTTCAACAGCTACTACCTTACTTGTGTATTAATCTCGTTTCTTACATAATGTAAGAAAATTAGAACCATATTTGCGGTATCTTTTCATAACTAAGCTATATACCCATTTTGACTAAACTGGGAATCGGCATAATGCCTTTACTTATGGAGTGATGTAAAAGTACCAGGGTCGGGTGGCTCATATCCAAGATGCAGTGACAACCAGCGAAGAATATTCGCGATGAAATTTTCATGGAAACAAGTGTCATATGTAGACCTACCCCTATGAGAATGATGCAAATGCTAACTAGACCAAGCTCAGTTGTGCTGCTTTACACCATGTAGGCTATGGGGTTTGTTGATAATGGTGTGTTGATGGTTGACACATTGTCTATGGTTACCTAACGTAAAGGGAATTTTCGGTTTCAAGTTTAATTAACAATAGTGCAGGAATGTAGGCCAACAGAAATAACTTAGAAGCATTGAAGTGTGGAATGCCTTTGGAGAGTATGCTGCGGGTAGATATTAGAACGCAAAGTATTTGTACATATTTAGCTTCAACAGAAATCACAGTACATCAAGGTAAATTGTAAATCAGGCCAATTAGAAAATCGACCCAAAACTTAGAAGGGGTGCGAATTATTTCTCTTTTAAAACAAACAAGCTGTCAATTGATTAAAAGTTTACTTTTGCTTAACAAATATTGTAAGCTTACAGTAGATGCATAGATAATATTGTGAAATAATGCTAGCATTTCACAGAAGTGCAAAAATAAAAGAAGCACCTCCATAAGGCACTATGAATTGATATTAATGGAAGTGAATTTTGTTTGTAACTTCTTTCCATGATTTTATCATACAAACACCATTTACCGAAATGTCACGCAGATCGGACAGACAATTAACCACACACAGAAGCTGGGAGAGCATAGAAAACTGCCGTAAATTTGATGAACATGATTCTGATGGTAATATTGACATAAACCAAGCTGCTTTGAAAGGGAAGAATATGATTGTTACCATATCAATGGTGGTACACAAAGGTCAGCTGTATTATTTATTGGACATTTACATAATTCTTCACATCCAACTTCTGTTATCCTCTCTACAATGCAAGAATGCAATGAACGTGTGAAAATATTGTCATTCAATTTTCCCCATGAAATAAAAGATTGCAGTACAGGTTCTCCTTGAAAGCATCGAGTCTCCATTCAGTAAGTTTTACCATACGCAGACCAAATACTTACCATTGTGATTTTTAAAGCCTGTTAACAATCATTAGCTGATTTTGACCACTGTTAGTCGTGTAATAGTAGACATTTTAGATTCATATTTTCAAAAACAGAGTTGAACTATGTCTGCAGTCCCATAATTGAGCTCACTCTTACGACTGAAATCCATTTCATTGTCCGTGAGTGGTTTTAGCGAAGTGTTGTGTGTTTGGGGTATTTTTAAACAGGACATGAGAAACCAGTCGAGAAGATTTAGAAGCTGAAAAAATACACACACTGGAAGACAATCCTGAGCAGTTCCAGCAGTATATTCTTGAAACGGTAGAATTGAAGCCACAGTGGATAAATGATGGTGGTAAAAAAAATGCCAGAAATTTTAACCGAATTTCCATACACGCTAAGTCCAGGAAAGATGAGACTATTACATACCTAAATTCAAGTATCAAGCTGCTTTGGAGCTGGTTGGATTTCATATACAATATGTTCACAGATCTCGTCCCATGATTTGTGACTTAGGACTAATTTTACACTTTTTTACACTTAATGTACATAGCCATTACACTAAAAATGCCTATAAGCTCCATATTGATACATCTGACATCAATATTTTCCATTGAACTCTTCTTTACACAGGCATATTTCTTTGAGACAACTTTCAACACAACCTTCAAGAACCAACCAACAACAAACAACAACCAAAAACCGACAAATATATCAATATTTTTCATTGAACTCTTCTTTACACAGGCATATTTATTTGAAACAACCTTCAAGACAACCTTCAAGGACCAAACAACAAGCAACAATCGACAATTAACAACCAACAACCTACAAGAAACAACCTGTAAGAGTCCATAGAAAATGATAAAACAATGTTATCTCGTAAACGATCATTAAACATGATTTTATCATGAATTATGGCTTAATTAGAGTTTGCTGTTTAACTTTCTTTTTTCTTTCTTTATTTAATTGTTATATTTTTGTAAAGGGGGACTGTCTGTTAAAGTTTCTTGCGTTCTTAGTCTCTCTCCATGTCTTTGACTTCCATTTCTCTATAAATCCCTCTTTTTTTATCGAAAAAGTAAAAAAACACTCAAAATCAATGCAAGGTCATTGGTTGCATGTAAATATGTATGGTATCGATTAATCACGTGTAAAAGAACTGACACCCCAAAAATAGCCTGCAATAGTAACTTTTGAGTGTACAACTATCCTCCATATAACCCCTGAACCATCGTCTCGTTCTATTCCCCAATCTTTGTAACACCACATGACTGGAATTTACGAATCACAAAGGTTGATTGCATTAGGAGGGATATTGGCAATATAAATCTTAACTGAATTTGAATGTCAATCAAGAAGGGATATTATCTCCAGGTTACCTTTCTGAGCCCCTGTTTATTTGTTGTAAGGGAAGATTTGTATTACAAATATACTCATATGAGGCAGAAAAATCCGTGGGCCATCTAGAGCATTTTGGTGATCGTTATAAAAATGTAGTTGCCTTTGGCATTATAGCGCCTTTCTTCTGATAAAACGAGAGGGCGCATTGGAGTACTAGTAATTTCCTTTTATATTTCATTTAAATGTTGAGTCATATATTTTCGGTGTATCTAATGTCTTAACAGACTGAGAAAGATTTGATGTCATTTATTCCTCACGGGAAAACTTTTATACTCAAAGTGGACATGTGTTAGCAGTCGTTTTTGAAGTGAGTTCTTCTTGATAAAGAACAAGAAATCCAGTTCAAAAGCGTTGAGGATTTGTCTGCAAGTAAATGAAAATGCTGTTACCCAGTTTGTGTGATTAGTTAGAATGATTATTATTTATGTCATTCCTTAGGGGTTGTTTTTATCTCAAAAGATGACGTTGCTAGTTTGGGTGTTGGACATCGGTACAAGGTATAGTTTTATAGGTCTAAACAGTCTCTTAATCGGCTTAACACACAACATTATCGTATATCTGTTCAAACTGGTAAAATGGTACAAAAAATGGTTGTTTGTTGTGTGCAATGCTAACGTACTAAGTATGGAATTGTGATAATAATACCAACCTTATACCAAAACAAAACTACATAGTTTTCACACTCCTTACAATTGGGGTTGTCAGTCATATTTACATATGTGGAACTATGGATTTCTAGGATCAGAAGAATCCTGACATTAATCTTCTCCCTTTTGTTTTCTCTGAATGAAGAAAGGGTAAAGGAGGAAGAGTGTCCAGTGTGAAGGCGTATTCTGCTTTTGTGTATTTTTAGTGTCCAAGATTTTATATTTTTAAGGCGGCAAGATGGTTTGAATGGCATGCTAGTACCTCACCAATATTCTTTGATAGATTGATGACAATTTCATGTTGTTTAGAATATGATTCTCGGAAAAATAAACCAAAGACTTGTTTTCCAATTTTACTTAAGGCATAAACTACAGTACAAGAAATTCCTGGAAGCACTCTTGCTACAGCTTGTAGGTTATCACAAGTTGTGAGGGCACGTTATTTTTTACACAATTAACTTGAAGTTTACTTAAATTGTTACAAGCTCCTTTCAATTATTTGCCAGAGTGTAAATTTGACACTGATCGCTTCTAATTGAAAGGTATGGATTTTTTCAGGCGAAGTTTTTGCATTGGCTGATTCCATCTCAGTGCATATATCTAATGTAATGGGATGGAATATTGAAGTAACACATGATATTAAAATATATGAATATATTGCTTTTAAGTTTTCGTTTGATGATATTGAATAAACCTCCATAAATGACAAACTGGTCCAGGACCTGTCAGTAAATGGGAAGGTATGTGCTTCCCTGCACAATGCACATAACCTTTGATGTTTAATCACCATTGTAAATCCCCCATAAAACATAACCTACAATATACTCCAAGCAAGAAGAAGCTAAATTACATTTGTGTCTGGCTGAAGGGGGACAGGGGGGTGTCTTTATCAATTAACAACTGTAGGACATTGAAAATATGGGCAGATTGTATTCCTACATCTACATTGGCTATCATAGTACCTCACTATAATTTAATTTATACTCTAGGAGAGCATCCATTTGGACCATTACCTGGCAAACATATAAATTCATCGTGCATAGCTTCACGTTCTTTTCACGGATCCCGCCACAACAAGCTTTCGTGATAATTTAACAAAAGATGTTAAGTCAAACATGTCTCCTGATGTTTGCTTCAAGGAAATATCTATCTTTAACCTGGTATGCCAAAATTAGGTCATAAGTGCGTGGGAAATTCTTACAAAGTGTGATATTTGACATGCCTGGCCAAATGCACAACGATAAGAGAGTTTACAGCCTGGTGAAGTCACTGGTGCGAAAAACAGAGTTATATGTTAAGTTAAGTTTTTGTTACTTCAGTTCAGTACAGTCAAGTTCAGTTGAACCCCTTTACATATACGATGTTTGTTTCAAGGCAATCTATGCCTTTAACCTGGAATATCGAAATCAGTGCATAGGTGCATGAGAATTCTTGCAGTGTGGTATATGACATGGCTGGCCAAATAAAATGTACAAGAATAAGGGAGTGTAGAGCATTTTGTGCTTGTGAGGTCACTGGTGTTAAAACAGTGCATGTAATATAAAAAGTTAAGATCAAGTTTTCCACTCAAGCTTGATGTCACTGTATGTCACAGTCATAGGAATCATATTCCATCAAATGATTAACATATGTTCCATTTCATGACTTTATTTTGTTCTTTTCATTAATATTCATACACTTAAATTCTCCTACACTCTAAAAACAACCTGGTGAACATTTCCTGGTCAACAATTTGCTAATATTATCTTGGATATTGTCTACGTTAGTTAACATAATCCTGGTTACCCCTTGATTAAATATAGTGCTGTAAACCTGATCATAACATAACTCTGGTAAATTAATGAAAATAGAATATTAGCTTATTGCAATCCTCGCCTCTGATTGGTTTGTTGGTCGCTACTCAAGACGTTCGAACTGACGACTTCTTACAAAACTGTCAAATACAACTAAGAAATCTGCAAATAACCATCTAATTATGGCAGATGACGTAGTCGAATTCATGCTAGATCGGTGGGTATGAGTTGATCTAAATGAGTGTTTGTTTAAAGGTAAAGGTGAAATTCCGTTATCATGCCTATTTCGTCATTTTTGTGATACAGTCAGTACGCGCGATATTGTAAGTATAACCTAATGTTAGCCCTTATGTTGTCAGGCTAGGTTAATCCAGATTCTTTTCCTGATGTGGAATTCATATACAGTACTGTAGCATGGACACTGCGAAGTTCGGACACCTAAGTATTCAACACCCCAAAACTATTTCTTCCTTTTATTGACAAATATGCCAGTACTTGCTTGCACACGGGTCATTTTGGAAAGAAAATATCTTGATCTTCGTACTTTTTGGTGTTCCGAACTTGACAATACTGACTATACTGACTATGACTTCTAGAATAGTCTAGCTAAATTATTAAGTTGAACCAGACCTAAGAAAGTGTATGCCTACAGTGTGTCATACCCTTACTTAGCAAAACCTAGACCTTTGCTAAATCAATGGCGCTTCTACTACTATCGAATGCGAGTTATTGTGGTGTATGGCAACTTCTGAGTGCACACCTAACAAAAGCCACACATTTATACACAGCATTTTTATACGCCTGGGTCAGCACACTTTAGACCCTGTAGATTGCCTTCGCCTTTAAAAAGACTAGGCCTAAGCTAACCAGTGGATATGTTAAGACCATTAGTGGTCTACGTGTTCGGGAAATGATTATAGGCTACTAGTGATTGACGACATTGAAAAAGAAAATATAGCTGTTGCATGTGATGCATTTATTATAGTGGCCTAGAATAACCTAGTGTAAAACTTACCAGGGCTAGGCTATGGCAATTAAGCTATATTAGGTTATATGTATTGATAATGTGAAATTGATTGAGTAATAATGACATTTAAATTTTATACTATTCATTTATAAAAAAAAATGAAACTCGTGTATGGTTAATCTTAATATAGACTTCACTTCAATCTAATTGGCCAACAATTAATGCTTTAGTGGAGGGGGGGGGGGGGGGTTGTACTGGTGTGTCAAACTCTAACAGGTTTTGGCTGAAATGTAAGGTAATAAGGCTAAGCCTATCCATGCGATGATATAGGTATAGTCCAGCCCTATTCACATGTAAGTTTTATCCACATGTGAAATGTATAATGAAACTCCACATAACTAGGTCACAGCTTTGCACTCCTTACTCCTTGCAATATAAAACAGACATGAATATGAATTGTTGGATTATTACATCTCATGCTGTTCTTATACTACGATTATACTCCCCAAACGTAAGTTTCGGAGCACTGTTAGTTAGGAAGATTATATTTCTATGTTTCTATGCACAGCAGATCATGAAATTGGTGTTAATCTCAATAAACTGAACTGCCCATGGCAGGGACTCCAGTTATGGCATGATTTTGTGAACATTAATAAAGGGACACTTTACAGTTTTCATTGGAGATGTCACTGCCCTACCATACATCTACTTAAAAGAGGAATGTTTACAATAGTACTCAGATATAAACTGGTAAGTATTCAAACATGGTACAAAACTCAAATAAAGACTTTTGGGATTAATTTTGTTTTACTTTTAAAATAAAATATTTCTAACAAATGTGACCAGCTTCTGTTAGGTGCAGAAATAAATACCTATTTTCTGCTGTTTTCATTTTGTTTTGGCATAAAAGAAGATTTGTCCCAAGAGGAGCTAACAGACATGAAAGAGTACAGTGCATAAAACACAACAACCTTGAACCTTCCATACCATTGCAAACTACATAAAAAAAACTGCTGGCTGCAGTTAACTTGGCCCTGGGATGGTAAGCACTGTTCAATATAATTCAACTAAATACTGTCAAGCAGAAGTAAAATATATCCATACCAAAATAATGATATGCTTAACTACAGAAGATTTGCCATTCAAATTTATATATCATTTTTATATAAAAACAAAGCAACAAGTGAACATGTTAGTTTATTTTGCTGCAATAATCATGCTGTATACCGTGGGCTGATCCTCTCTTTCTGGAAAAAATCGGAAACGATTACAGAAATCATTTTTCAATACCAGAGAATTCCCTCAACCCTACATGATTAATCAGGAACAGTTTCATACACATAAAATGTCTATAACTCTTCACTCATTGTTTTTACCAAGATTTAAAAGTTAACACGTCTTGAGAATGTTTGCGTCGGCTCAGAAAACCTTGCATCCCTAAAGAACTCGATGAAAACATTCACTTTAAGGTACCTCTACAGGAACGCACAATAGTTAGTTAAAATGGCCCCTGACAATCACTGGCTTGTGCACAAACCCATCAAATGATGAAAGCTGTAACTAGTATACAACAACACAATTATTGTCGAATTCTGAAGCGCGAAGTATGCCGTAAACTAGTTACCATATAGTTA
Organism: Apostichopus japonicus; assembly: GCF_037975245.1. Classification (NCBI taxonomy): domain Eukaryota; kingdom Metazoa; phylum Echinodermata; class Holothuroidea; order Aspidochirotida; family Stichopodidae; genus Apostichopus; species Apostichopus japonicus. The sequence continues at coordinate 34,841,633 of NC_092568.1, read as the reverse complement.
CAAACAACACCCTTTGTGTTCATTGATAACTATAGATTTCAAGAATCCTTCCAGACAATGATATGTGGGGCTATTAGCCAAGCAAATCACAATAAATTTAAAAACCACCATTGACTATTTTAGCAGGAAAATCTCTGTAATGGAATTGTTGTTAACAAAGTACTTGCGTTGATTGTTATTATTTTTTAGTTGTCAAACAAATTCAATCATCTATGCAAAGGATTGGGATTTTGGTTCTTTCGAGAAGAATTTGTGGTTTTTGAAAGAAAGACAGAAAGATATTCATTCAAAAAAACTGTTATGTTTTTCATAGGCCTAACTGTGAGTGAGTGTACTTTGGATTTGTTAACCCCAAAATGTAGGAGAAAGCAACTTAAAGGTTGTGTGTCCCTGGCTAAAAGTAAGACTACTCACTAAGTCCGATAGACATGGCCCGCGTAGCCTAACGTTACGGTACTCACCTACAAGGCTAAATACTTACGTACGGCTCTCGTGCAAGGCGCTCCATTTTAAAACTCCCAAGCGTTTGAAAATCGCAGGACGTACGTAACTATAACATACATAATAGTCCCTGGGCATATATTCAGCAACTTTAGTGCATACGATGTGTGCGAAGTACCACGTCAGGCAACTCAATAAGAATTTTTAAGTGCTTTCATTGTACAACCTAACAATCCTTAACATTTTCTTAAAAATGAGCCCTCGCTATGAGAGAACCTACCGCTCAGCACAAGTAGTTTTTGATACAACAAAGACATGCTTCATTTTGCCTTATATTAAACTACAACTCATGCTATCAAGTTAAAATTTCCACACAAAATTAGTTCCAAGGCTATTGCTACCATGTACAAGTTACTGGAACCATTGCAGTACCATATTGTCTTACTTCCATACACTGCCTCCTTTTAAAGTGTTGATTTGTATTGATTTATCTTCGCAAAAGATTGGTCACTTACTCTCCGCCAAGTGTAGAAGCATAACTTGAAGCCACTGCTGAAGTCTTCAACTATACATAAGAGGAATCTTCTTGAGATAGTGAAATTTTGCGGGCCACTTTTCGTTCTCTGTACATGACGATTCTGTTTTTTGTTCAGACGGCATATCATAACTGAAATAAGCTAATGTGTATGTGTCGCTTTCCCGCTTCAGTACAGGAGAGAGGAGACAAGATAAATCATGCATTCAATACGCGTGAGTATACGAGAGTATATATGTCTGTTATATTCAATATCTGAAATAACACTAGTATGTATCAGTAACCTGGGAGTAGGTAAATCTTATCAAATTACATAAATATATGGATGAATATTATAAACGTATGACGTTTGTGTATTGACTAAATGCAGTCGTTTAGTAAATCTACCACAGTCTGTATTTGATCATTACAGAGGGAGCATGTACTTTACACCGTATACTTATAAGTTGTTCTAATAAGTTACTTCGTTTTAAGAAGTTTGTTCATCTGTTTATGTATGGACCTTTTTGAACTTTCTAAGATGAGCTGATGTTTATACTGATATGTGGTAGAACTATTCCTATCACTTATAACAGTTCCAGTCAATTACTGACTGGCGAACACTTTTCAGTGACGTATGAGAAGCTAGGTAGTGGCCAGTTTAGGGATCTTCTCCAGAGAAACTTTGCATTGTAAATTCTGAGAGATGACACATAGCAGATTGGACCATCTTATTTCAATACTTAGCGCTTTCTTTAACCCTCCAATTTTGGACTAATTTGTTTTGACTTCAAACTGGTTCCTCAAAATCTCGACTATATATTATTGTAAACTGAATCCAGTATTCAATTTTTCTTTTGCAAACTACGACTATAGTATCTCGATATTTCGACGATATTGCGACCATTCCTTGATATTACGACTTTCTACGTCAAACGTTCGACTATTTAATTCCCTAAATATATATTGATTTTTCATTTACCCAAGCCCCCAACCCCCCAGAATCCCCCTCCCCCTCCCCCTCCCTGGACCGAAAACCCCCACCCCACCCCCTTAAACACACACACGCTGAATCCCGCTCTGGTTTAACGAACGGACCATATACACCGTTGCAATTTCTGTGTTTGCGCACAATATTCGTAAGGTGTGTCGATGTTTCTCCTTTTATTAGAGAAATTGTAAGGGAGAAAGTCGAAAATTCAATGGATTATAAGGTATATGATACCAAACATTAATGATTACATTTCCTGACATTCTTTTGTTAATACAAATGATCCAGCTGAACGATCAATCACGAAACGTTGTGCACCTGGTATCTCTATGGTTACTATAGCGGATGGCAGAAACACTACACTATCATCTTCATTTAACCAATATCATAAAAGCTGGTAAACAATCGGTCGTCTATAGTCCAATCCATATTTAAAACACACTTTCATTTGCATATATGTATATACTCATATACATATTATTGTCACATATTTACACGTTATGTATTGTCGTCTGATGATAGCCGCCGCACATGTACGAAACTCGAGTAACAACATGTTGTAGGTTACCATATACGTTTACTATATTATGTTCTTGATCTATACTTCTATGTATTGAGCACTTTTGCAGCAAGAAGTGAACAAATGAGACTTTGTTACGTGATAGACAGGGTTGTTTTGTGAGAGTTTGCAAGAAAAATTTAGTGATTGGATACACAATCGGACGGGTAGACATATCAAAACGACGATCCCGAAACAGTGTAAGTTCAACTTATATTTTAAACGGTAGGCTATGTATTTTCTGAGTTTGGTATGACTTGTCAGACTGAAATGGTGTGTACAAGTCACGTCATTCTTTGGAAGCTACGTATAGATATTGTGCAGGGTGGAGGGGTTATGAGTGTGAAGGTTGCAGTGCCCGCTCCCTGTCAAAACCACACTAAGTACCAAAATTGGTGCTATGTGGTGTTGCTGAGCGGATTCTCCCGTAGAATTTGTGATTTCCGGTTTGCGAACTGTGATTAGAGTTCTGTTCTTCAATGGTTTCGAATCAACTTTTAGCACCACGATAGCACTACGGTGATGATGAATTGGATTTTTTCAACTCCTAGGGACGCTACGTGCTGATTCCATGAGTATGAATGGGAACGACATTTACACTCAGGGGGGGGGGGTAGGAAGCTTCCAAAAAGTGGGCGGGGGGCACAACATGAGAGGGGCACTTTGTCGTTCCACAACCACCACTCGTTATGCTATAAACCGATAAACACCGGCCATATCACTTAAATATATATGATGTGTGTATGCTATCAATACTATTTATATTGAGATTGCTTATTGTTAACCGTGCTACAAATAGATATGGGATGCCATTTTAAGAATAGCATGTACAGACTAAAAACAAATAATTAAAATAACATCTTAAAATTAACAAAGGTTTAATATATCGAAAAGATAGTTCTTCATCAAAGGGGCACATTTTATTTGCCAGTAGGGCACATTTGCTATTTTGGAAAAAGTGGGGGCACGTGCCCCCAGTGCCCCCCCCCCACCTCCAGCTCCTACCCCCTGTCACACTTCTTGCTCGCTATTCTCTGTACACTGATCGAAACGGAGACGCTTCGTATAGGCCAGAGGTCATCCACAATCATCACATGGATAGGGTTCAATTGAGCTCATGTTGGCTTCCTTAATCCCTCTTGGGAAGCACTTAACATACACTGAAGAAGAATAAATCTTGACAAGCAAAGAAGATGACAACATTTAATATCGAAGTACAAGGGATTCGTGTCAGCTTTCTTATTCAATCCATGTACTAACTGGGAAGCCCCACATAGGACTAGGTCGAATGAGGACACTAGGTTGCGTTCCCTGGAAGATGAAGGAGAGCAACATTTGTACGACTACCTCGCTTTCATGCGCACCGATCGACGCTTCAGATATGACGGAGATCATCCACAAACATGGATAGGATTTTAAATAAGCTCCTGCCGGGTTCCTTTAACCCTTCGAAATTATAATAGTAAACTGAACAATTTGCTCAACTACAGATGTATACTATAGATCTGCACTACCAGGGGAGATGAAGACGTTTATACTATCGAAGCATAAAGGGATTCGTAGCAGCTTCCTAATTCAATGCATACACCACTGGCAGCACCAAATATAGGCTTGTACAGATTGTGAAACTGGCACATGTTCGCAGTTAAATTCTGAACAGAAAGCGAAATTCACTACAAGATTCTATTCCTAGCTTGCCACTTAAACGGTAAACGAAATATTCACAATTCTGAGTTTGTATATAATTAGTGGCATAGAAAGGAAGCGCCGTAAGTATTGCAGGTTCTCTTTCACATTGGAATTGATAAGTTTTGTTTGTGCGTAATAGCCAAGTAAATGAGAACCTATAGTAATCTTGCTACATTTTAAGTATACGGCTATTTCCTCTGTAGTGTGTATGTCCCTAGATAGTTCAAAGAATATCAGGTAAGCCTGAATGATCTAGCAACGCTGTAGAATGTATCCTAGTACGAAACGTATGTGTGCGTTTGGCGGGGGGTAGGGGGAGGGGTGGGGAGGGTGATTTAGCTGCCCACAGGTGATAATTGTGCAGGCTGCCTTTTGTCATATTTCTGATGGCTGCACCTACTTTCCATTTTCACTCTACCTATGTGTAATGTGTTTCTTACGTCCTGTGATATTGTTTTTACTTACGATTTGGACATTTTCTAGATCTGTTATCGTTTATCATGGAAAATGTGTTATTTTTACTACTGAATCCTTTTTCGCGAATCGGTATCTGTGTAACTGCTTCACGAGATGCGGTGCTATTGCAATGGACGCTGGTAAGAACGGTTGGCTGGTCATATTTCTCAGTGTGTTGGTTTCTATGCCAATTCAGGGAAAGCATAATATCTACAGTAAGTCTGAGCTACTGCGATACCAATTTGTCGAATGTCTTGTTGTTGTTATGGAAGCTGGTATGAACGCTTGGCTGATCATAACTAATGGGATGTGTTTCTCAGTGTGTTGGTTTCTATGCCAATTGAGTGAAAGCCGGTCTACAGTAAGTCTGAGCTACCCCGATATCGATGAGTGGGATGTTCTTTTCAAACTGTTTCTATTTACCGCCCTCCTCATTCACGGAGAAACGGTTTCACTGCGCTAATGTGATATCGACTGAGGACTTTAATACAATACCTGAAATTCTAATGCCTTGTTGTTGCTATGGAAGCTGGTATGAACGATTGGCTGATCACAACTGATGGGATGTGTTTCTCAGTGTGTTGGTTTCATACCAATTATGGGAAAGCCTGTCTACAGTAAGTCTGAGCTATTGCGATATCGACGGATGAGTGGGATGTTCTTTTCAAACTGTTTTCTATTTACTTCCCTTCTAATTCACGGAAAAACGGTTTCACTGCGCGAATGTGATATCGACTGAGGACTTTAATAAAAGACCTGAAAATTCTAATGCCTTGTTGTTGCTATGGAAGCTGGTATGAACGATTGGCTGATCACAACTGATGGGATGTGCACAGTCTAGCCTATAGAGTTAGATTGAGGATATAAGATGAAATCGACTTCGTGGTTGCATCTCATATCTTCAAGGGACTTTACGCAGTCTCTGTTGAAGTCCCCAAGTATATGCGACCTTGGATTCTCTCTCTGCAATCTAGTTAGTACGTTCCGTCACCCGATACTCGATTGCTTGTACAGTAACTGCTAATCATGTACCTGCTATGAGTATCGGCTGGTTCCTTAAAAATGCCATGACACGAAAAATGCAACTTATCGAGAGTAACTTCCTCTGAATCTATGAGAAAATCTTTGTTCAAAACTATCCTCATCACCTTGAAAACCTCAAGGACTAATTATTAATTAACGTTTTAATATTCGCATCCGAAAACAGATATCTGAGAATGCGATTTCACGACAAGACAATGATGACGTCATGTTAGGAACACAAGTGCCAAGCCCAGGCATGTACCGGATGCGCGACGATCATACCGTTCCATTTACACGCACATTTACACTGAGAGAACAACCACTGTATTACGCTATATCGTTAGAAATTTCAAGTTTGTTTTACAACTGTTGTAAATTATCCGAGAGAAATGCCGGTCCGCTGTGTTGTAGGGGCTGCATAAATGTCATAACCCATGCAATTAGCTTTCATCAATGGCCGAAGGACGAAAAAAACACGGCGATTATGACCAAGTTAGTCCACAACACCAGCGCCGATTTCACTGTGCCTAGCCAGTATGCAGCTCCGTATGAAGCGAACACTTCACGGAAGTATACTATGATCCCTCCTTTTTTATGAAATAAAACAAATGGACTTTAACGGTTCGACATAAAAGAGTCGTTCTACTGTCAAGTAATCCACAAAAAAAATACTCTGAAGACCAGATCGGGGAACATGAAACCTCCAATGGGGCAAGTGGCGATCCATTGGAGGTAGCGCGGCCGAGCACCAGCAGTACTAGTATTAGCGTTACTACACTGAAGTCGCAATGGACGAAGAGATTTTGCTGTATCATCTAAATTAACACCCCCTTCATTGCTCTATTGTATACATACATACATATATTGTATTGCTCTATTGTAACAAGCTATGAGGTTAGCTTCAGAAGTGATGGGTTACATCTTCTTGTGAAAAAATCTCAGTGCCCCAATTTATTTCTGGAATATGCTGGATCAGTTAGCAGGGCCGTCTCAACGCATGGGCCCACTGGGCCCTGACCCAGGGCCCCGCGATGTCAGGGGCCCACAATCGTAGAAAACTTATGTCTTAATCTGGGAGGAAAACTGATTGAATAGGCCATTATGCCTAATTGAATTCGATACTTGACAACTTGTGACGAGAGTTGGTGAAACACTTGAGAGTTTTACGTTAAATATTCGAATCTGAGTTGGCAACCCTGTAATATACAATGCCCCGAAGGCTTACAACACCAGACAACTCGGGTCCGCGGTCCGAGCACCAGTCTTTTTCTTTCAGTGAAATTCTCACCCAGGAGAATATATCCGGTAAGTTGATATTCATTTTCCATCACTTAAAATCGAATACCGTCATACTGTATATGGTCATTAATAAATGAGCCTTTCGGCACATCAATGATCAGGTGGAATTGATCCTAAATCTTATCTACTGTAATTACTTTGTGAGCTCTTTATTGGCATGTCTATGATGTCCTAGTAGTAGAAGTGAACTGCGCCTATGCTATGCGCGATGTCTAGACAACCCTTTACGTCCCAATGTATGAGTGTGTCATTCATTGGATAAACCATTTTGATTACCACGAATTACTCAAAGAATGCAAACAATTCAAGCACCACCTCGTCCTCGATGAAGAATGCACAACTCTCCCACATATCTACAGGAAACTCATTTCAGATCAATTGAAATACGTGTTCCCGAATATTGAAATTGCCCTCTTTCCATAAACAGTATCATTCTTATATTACACTAATGTAATTTGTGACATCAAAGGAGGTTTACAGAAAAACAACTTACATGATTTTTTTTTACTTTAAGCCTACAAAGCAGCATGTCCATCACTATCAATCGTTGTTGTGACAAATTAATTAGAAAAATAACCCAGAAGCAAATACAATAAAGGGTAATTTAAACCAAGAAACACTGCACGACGCAACTCACATGCAAAAATGTTACCCATGCACAACGACACGTACAACACTGACAGTCAACGTGAAACACAGCATCACACGCATTAAAACAATCGAAGACCATTAACAGGGTGTACTGCTGAGTTTCTGAAGACAGATAGTAAAACAAACCAACTGTTGCTGAAGAAACAAAGTCTAAACATTCGAGAGTTCTGCTGCCTCCATTGGTCTTAATTATTACTTTTCTGTCAAATATCATTGGTGATATGGATATTTTGGCTCCCAGATTAAAGGTACGAAGTAAACGTCTGGGAGGTAAATGCGCCTAAAAAGGTCAATGCCCGTTCCCTTATGCACAGATTATATGACATCACGGTCACGCCAATACTTGTGTCAAAATGCTTCAAAACATGCCTTTTCTTTCATTTTTGATGTTGGGTCTGGAAAATAACCTTTCCATCCTGAATTAAAAGTCTTGAATTTCAATATATCAACACTGAGGGTACCCTGACGGATTGATAATCCAACACAATCGTAGAAAAGAAAAGGTGTTTCTGGAGGAATTCTTCAACCAAGGCTTCCTATACAATGAGTTTTCTCCTGGCAACTTGAATCCAGAGTAATGACCATTGGCTGGAAACTCACTTCTGATCCTTTGGACTGAACATGATGGTAGCACAACCCTGACGTGTCTTGCTAGGAACCCCCAGTACCATTGAACCTGTTGACCGTAGGCTATGTACCTGTACTGACTGGGGGGAAAAATATGAAAGTTCAAAATGTATAAATGTTGGCCCATGATGTCCAAAATAACAAGCAAGAATACAATGTACAGTAATGGTTACATTTGTTGTAATTTTACACCTTCCATGTATCATGAAACATTCTTTTGTTTCAAAAAATTGATTTGCAAAACTCCAGGCCAAAGTACTAGCCTAGTAATAATGAGTATGAAATAACACATATGCCTACCTAGCATGGCTGCATAATGCAACTTAAACCCCCGAGCCAAACTTTCAGTATGCAACCAACCCTACTACTCCAATTAAGTATATGTACATGTATGAATACATAGCAACACACTGTACATATGGGTTGTAAGTTACCGTAACACAACGAACAATACGGTTTAGGGAGTTCCGCGAATTCCAACAACACATGCACAAAATGGACTGGATTTTGTTTTTAAATGCTTCGTTAATAAATTCTTACCACGTTGTATGCTCCTAACAATCGTTTCGAACGGGTTTTTTCTTCGATATTTTGTGGAGCTTCAATTTCGGCTTGTTTAACAGGCTCGAACTGATACGGTTCTAACACCTCAGGTCCACCCTCAACGTTCGGTTCAATATTGCCATGATCATCGCCTTCACTCTCTGCTTCGAATATGAGAAAGGGCACTCTAATTATAGCCCAATTTCACTGCCTGGCGAAGAACCACTATCACTTTGAACTTCGGTTGCGCAATTGCTTCTGGATCCGCCATTTCACAGGAAATTTTGATTTGATATCGCACTTGTGATCAGTGTTTTGTTTAGTAGCTACTAGTGGTATGTGTACTTGTCTAAGGTGTAAGTGAATGGTATGTTCGGAGGATCGTAAACAGCGACAACAAATGTTCATAACATGACGTCAAATGACGTCATGCGAATCGGAAAACAAAATCGAGTAAACAAAGTTTCAAACGCCGAAGAGGGTAAATTCATTCTCGGTTTTCCCCTTGAAAAATCAAGTTTTAAACTGGCAGATTGGTTGATACATGTTCAAGAGAACATTCTTTGATGGTTCCCAAAAATAAAGGACTTCGTGTCATGGCCACTTTAATGTTTGTCGGCTGTTGTAAAATTTGCCAAAGGTCTCGCGGCCACATAGCACTAGTGTAATAGTTATATTTTACGTGGGCAAACTCGGGTGAGAGTAGTTTAGTACACCCAAGGTACCGGTAGTTTATATTTTTACATCTTAGTTAACTTAAATTTTCAAGTTTTATAACAACCAATATGCCAAAAAAGATGTCGTCTGCAGATAGGTTGTTGTTGTCCAATGAACACATAGTCGAAATGAACTTGTTCATTGTTTATTTTGATGTAGGCGGTTGGTTGATTTTGTTACTTTGTTAAGAAATTCTCTTCGTTCTCTTTTTCCCGTTCTTGTTTGAACATAGCTTGTTGTTGATTACTTCAATGCTGTTGTTCAATTTATATTTGGTGACTAATACTACGTCATCCACGAGGTTGCCGGTTTTCGGTCATTTTATCATTTTGTGGTATGCACGTCATAGTCAAAATGCTGTTTTTGGTTAAATGGCCTTTCACTTCGACAAAATGATATCATTAGTCACGGAGGCTCAATCAAAGAAGATTTCCACCTATTTTGAAGTCCATCAACCTTGTCGTTACAGAGAATTTCTGGAACCGTTGTCCCAAAAAGTTAGCCATAATCTGGTATCTTACAAGGATTTGACTGATTCAGCCATGTTGTCATTTTGGTATCGCGTAATGGCCAAACTACTGTCTTTGGTTATTTGATCTTTAACCTCTGACCATATGATAAACAAGATGCCAACCAACTGCAAACCACCTCAACAGTTCGAATCTAAAAAAAAAAAAACACTTTCTCCAAACCACCACGGTGCCGTTCGGCTACTCACTAGAAGCGAAACCCAAATTATTATGAAATAAACGAATTGATGCAACTTTCTGTTAATCCTGCAAGCAATTTTCGAAACAATAGATAATTTAGTAGGAAGGATTGACTACCCTGGCACTCTAACACGTATGCTCTATAGAGTTTTTCTGCTTCTCATTATTAATTTTGTGAGTATATGCACAGAGCTAGCTTTGCTCTAACTTGCTAAAACCAACTATTGGTTGTTTCTCACCCAATTCCTGAGAACGTTACAATCGAATAATCATTTTTGACTCACTACGGAACGTTCTGTTTCGTGAACACAAAATCCACAAGATTGCCTTATTGTGATCATCATGTTCACTTTGACAATATAATTTTTACAAAATATAGTATGGGGATTTTTATTGTATCTTCACCATTGTCATTTGCAGCTTACGGCCAAACATGGCAAAAGTGAACCAAGCCACGCAGGATCAGGATATGTACGACGAACAGGCTCTCGAAGAGCAAGTCACTGAAGTTGAGCTACGGGTTAGTAAATACAAATAAAGCATTTGTTACTAAACCAAGTTTCCTGTATAAGCAGAATTGTAACGAGGAAATTTTCCTGACACAAATCAAGGTACTGATTCTAGCCAATGTACTAGTTTTGCGACAGAAATAGCTGTTAATTACTATTTAAAACTTATGTCGGGTTTTCGTAATGAATATAAATAATGTGATTTTGTGTGGTACTCAAATGTCTGTTTAACCTGGCAAATGATACTGTCGATCATACCAGTTAGCGGCGATGCACTCTTCGCCTATGGTACCGTATTGCAAACAAATAAGACACAGGGTTACATCTGCTCCGGATTGTATAATAAGTTGCTCGATAGAGTTTTGACAAGAAGTATGGTTTTCAGCCCAATAAGCCTTCTGTATTTGGCCGTCAGTTAAGGTCGTCATGGAGACACACAACAAACTTTGATTCTTATGTTTGCCAGGATATTGCCCCTGGAATCGCCAATGAGAGGATGAATGTAGCTGCAAATCTCGGATTGGAAGACCATGAAATTGCTATAGTTGAAGCAGATCGCGATAAAGCAGGCCAGGGAGGTATCCGGGAAAAGGCCTTCCAGATGCTCCTCAAGTGGAGAAGATGCAATGGGCAACATGCCACGAAAAGGATCTTAATTGATGCACTAAGAGTCTCGGGATATCAGGATGTCGCGGAAGAACTAGAAAGAAATAATATCAAATGAAAAGAAGTCATCATGATTCTTCACATTTAACATAAACATTGTAACTTTAAAATTGCAATAATAACTGTGTGAAACCTTGAATCAATTTATATTTATTTTTATTGAGACTGCGTGACGGGTTGAGGGGGGGGGGGTGGTAGATGAAGACATTTCGCACACAATTGTATTTTACTGTATTACTCAAGCAATGGAACAAATGATTTAAAGACAGCAAATAGGCATATCTTCACGTGATGCCGTATCCAAGCAAGTCAAATTTATGATAGGAATAAACTAGTAGATGAAGACATTTCGCACACAATTGTATTTTACTGTATTACTCAAGCAATGGAACTAGAAAGAACTTTGATTCTTATGTTTGCCAGGATATTGCCCCTGGAATCGCCAATGAGAGGATGAATGTAGCTGCGAATCTCGGATTGGAAGACCATGAAATTGCTATAGTTGAAGCAGATCGCGATAAAGCAGGCCAGGGAGGTATCCGGGAAAAGGCCTTCCAGATGCTCCTAATAACTGTGTGAAACCTTGAATCAATTTATATTTATTTTTATTGAGACTGCGTGACGGGTTGAGGGGGGGGGGGGGTGGTAGATGAAGACATTTCGCACACAATTGTATTTTACTGTATTACTCAAGCAATGGAACAAATGATTTAAAAACAGCAAATAGGCATATCTTCACGTGATGCCGTATCCAAGCAAGTCAAATTTATGATAGGAATAAACTGGTAGATGAAGGGTTGGTGTACTCGAAATAAATAGACCTCATTAATACTTTTAGTATTTTCTTCTTGTGCACTCTAAATTTGATATCGATCTTTCATTCCGGCTGATCATAGGATGTTTCTTGTTAGCGGTTTGTATACGTACATTGAGTACCATTTGCAGGCAGTTGTCTTACACCTGACTTTATAAACTATTTTGTCACGTCATTGAAATTAGCATACAAAGATTAATCAAAAAGGATCTACGTGTACTCTCTTGATTCCTTAAATAAAGAATGGGTTTGAACAATAACCAATCAGTATTTAGATGTAACAGTCCAAGAAAATGGAATGATTTTAACGATCGTAACTTTTCTACAGCTGCTGCTAACCTCAAAATATTCACTTTAAAATATGATATAATTCAAAAATGTTCCTGTAAGCTTAAGTTGATGATAACGTTGGCTCTTCAGTGTGTAGAACTGTGTGGAAAATATACACAAAGAAGCAATATTTCGATATTTTGTCACTTTTATTCGGTGGCGCCATGTATCTAACCATGCATCTAATAAACAGAGAGCAAAATCCAAACCAAGAGGACAGTGGAAATGAATATTCACCGGACTTTATGCCCGCCTGTCCTGGTTAATATCAATGGGTATTCATCTCATTTCTGGTCAAATTAACCAACATTTCCTGGTTGATGCTAATACATCCTGGTTAATATCATGCAATATTTCACCTCTTTCCTGGTCAAATTTACCACTTTTCCTGGTTGGTGCTAATACTCTCCTGGTTAATATCACAGAGTGTACCACCCCTTTCTGGTTAAATTAAACAACATTTCCTGGTTGATGTCACCATTATCCTGGTTAATTATTCTGATTTTCCACCTCAATCCTGGTTAAATCACCCCTTTTCCTTGTTAATACTATTTGGTATGCCACTTTATTCTCCATTTAAATTGAGAAAAAGCAAACATAAATTATAAACAACATCAATGTTACTGATAGCTAACTTTATTTGCAACTTCATTACTTTTGAATTTTGAGTACTAAGTGAACTTTCGCAATTTAGTTAAATTAATTTCTCAAATATTTATACAATGAATTAATATAAGAAATGCAATACTGAAATCAACATTTTGAGGACAAATTTATAGCATACCCATCGTCACATGCTGAAGCTCTGATTGCTCGACATCAACTGTGAAATGTAACAGGGATACCAAGACCTTGATCAGCACTTTTGCACAAGAATACAACTTGAAAATCACTTGAACAGTTTTCAGTACAGAACAAGAAATAGACTCTATAACTGTTACTTGAAAAACTTGATCAAAGACAAAATTTAGCCCTGTGTCAGTACCTTTTTTGTCTTTAATGGTATGCTGTATTAGCGCCACATATGCTAGATATTCAAATGTGGTCACCTTTGGTCAGAATTCTTAAACTGTTTTTATTACAACCTTTGAGGAAATTTTCCCATTCAGTCATCTTGTGTGTTCCTTAAAAATGTCTGAGAACAATTGGAGAGTAAAGACCTCCAGGAAGGTACTTTTTGAAACTTCTTGCCATTATAGCGTGTTATAATTTGGGGCCTATACTGACTACCATTAAACTACTTAGGAAGGTCTTAGAAGATCTATGTTCACATTGTTGTTGATAAGGATGACCTAATACCAAATTTATTTTCTTAATTTAATTGTTTACTTATTTGTAATTAATTAATATTTTTAATTTGATTACAATTATATTTTACCACTTTTCACAGGCAAACCGAACATCTGCAAGACAATGATTAGGCTTCAAACGATACCATTAATGTTTTAGTCATAAGCTCATCCTTGGACCTCACATACTTGTGCAAATGATTTTAACTCCAATAGAAAGTGGTAAGTTAAGCTTATTATAATCACAAGAAAGATTAATTAGGAAAGATTTTGAGCTAACAGTTTAGTAGTTAAAGAATAGACCAAAGTGTCCTTGAACATGAAATTTCTGAAACTCCGACCCCGAATGACCATAATTATGATCACTTTTTGCATACATCCATATGTCCATCCATGGACTCAGGAAGAAGCGTTTCCAAGCAATTAACTAAACCGACCCCTAAATGACCTTTAAGTACTGCCTTTGACATAAAATTCATGAGCACTTCCACATGTCTCTTCATCACAGGCCATCTCTATGCAAGTTGAAGTTGTACAAACAAGTATTATCAAGTGTGGACAGAGAGATGAATTGAAATGCAAAACATCAAATTGTTTCTCATAAAAACAGCTACAATCACATTCTTGATCATCCAAACCAAAGACATCCTTCTACTACTGCAAAGCTGTGTTACTTGGTAGCCTCTTTCAATTTCTCATATTTTACCTCTTCCAGTGTGTACCAATCTGGGAAAGGAAAGAAACAAATGGTGTGTTAACGAACTAGAATGAAAAAGAAGATTAATCGCTTTCTTCAGTCTACTAGTTTGTGCCAAACTTTTTGAAACCTTATTTGTGATCAGTTTCAGTTGTAGAAAAGGAATAAATTGCATTAGCCTGTCTTTTATAGCAAGTTCAGGAACAGACTGTGTTGGCAGCCAATTAAAGATTAAAGATTCTTCATGGTCGTTTCCTCAGATCTTTTTCGACAAACAAGAAAATGAAGATTTAAGTACACACAGCCTGTGTTCGTGAACTTGACATACCAATTGCATAATAGGCGAAGGTCAAATGTGTAAGTGTACATAACACGATAGTCGCTTGGAGCTAAATGAGTCAATAGTGTTATTTACAGCACTCAGCCTATAGTCAAACCAAAGGGTGTGATACTGGTTTAACATTGTTTCTGTTGTCATTTTATGGTAGATGAAGGTAGGAGCACTAAAAGCTCTCTATCAAGCAAACAGATCTTAACTGGTTCCACTTTACCAATAATTAGTGGGCTATCAGCTAGCACAATTCCATGTAGATTAAACTTAAGTCTAAAAAATAAAACTTACTTGTTTTACATGTATGAATGATTGCATGGATGCACCCTTGCACCCTTCGATGTTGAAATTCCCCAAAACAACAGAGTGACAAAAGAAAATGCCAAGTTCATCTGCAACAAAAGATTTGTGAAATTGTTTAAATTTGCAATAGTAAAATAACATTCACTGAAAGTTTACATCTTCTCCCAACCTTCCCCTACCCCCCCCCCCCCCTTCCAAGATAGTCAAGGTAACTCACTGCTCTGTGACAACAATTTTAAAAAGGACTGACACTTACTGAAGGCCATGGTCACACTTTTCGTTTATACCATGGAGAAATAAAACTAGAAGTCTGAGACTTGCCATCTGCAATGCAGAATGTAGGATATGCTTTAGAATAGTGTACAATTATATTTTGTACCTCTATTGACCTCTACATGCATAACTTATACATGGTATCAATCACCTTGCAACTCATTTTTGTGTTGGACTCTTGACTTGATGGTATGAGTTGTAGTTGCTCAACTTGTGTATAGAGATATTTTACTTAATAGTAATACTCAACAGTATTCAGTTGCAATTACATTGAACAACACTTACCATCATTGGGCTAAGTAAACTGCAGCCTACAGATTATTCGATAATGGAAGGCTCAAGGTTGTGTGTTTCTTGTACTCTGTCATGGCTGTTAGCTCCTCTTGGTACAAATCTTCCATTTCTGCCAAACAAAATAACACATAACAGCAGAAAGAGTTATTTGTTTCTGCACCTAACAGAAGCCGGTCACGTGTGTTAGTAAATAGTTTCAAAGTAAAACAAAATTAATACATTAACGGTCTTTATTTGAGTTTTGTACCATGTTTAAATACTTATCAGTTTGTATCTATACAAACATTCTCTCCCATGAAAACTGTATATGTGTCCCCTCTTGAATGTTCAGAAAATCAATGCCATAAGGAAAACTGTTATGGGCAGCTCACTTTATTGAGATTTACACCAATTTCATGATCTGCTGTGATATAAATGGAACCATAATATGCCTTACTGTAAATGTGTCCCTTTTTTAATGTTCAGAAAATCAATGCTATATCTTATAAGGAGTCCCTGCTATGGGCAGTTCAGTTTATTGAGATTAACACCAAATTCATGATCTGCTGTGCATAATATGGAAATATAATCTGCCTCACTGACAGTGCTTCAAAACTTACCTCTGAGGAGTATAATTGTAGAATAAGAACAACATAAGATTTAATAAAACTCATTTCTGTTTTATAGTGTGAGACTTATAACATTAGGAGTGCAAAGCTGTGACCTAGTAATGTGGTGTTTCATTTTTACATTTCTCATGTGGATAAAACTTCTTTGTCACTGGGCTTAGGCTATACCTATATCATTGCATGGGTAGGCCTAGCCTGATTAATTTCAGCCAAAATTTGTTTAAGTTTGACAAACAAGTACCCCCCCCCCCTAATTTACATTGAAGTATAGTCTATAATGAGATTAACCATACACAGGTTTCTTGGTTTTTATAAATGAATATTACAAAATTATCATTATTTAAATTAAATTTCATATTATCAATGCATTATAACCTAAATTTACAAATAAAGCTTAACTGGTTATAGGGTCATTCCGTGTCAAATCACGGATGGCTGTTGCTGCACCGTCTCCAAAAATTCCCAATTTTTTTGTATGATTGGACCACCATAAAATAAGCATATTCTGAAAATTTCAATTGCATTGTTTACAATTGGCCGATTTATCACACTTTGAATTTCCGCAATTTGTGAATATTACAAAATTATCATTATTTAAATTAAATTTCATATTATCAATGCATTATAACCTAAATTTACAAATAAAGCTTAACTGGTTATAGGGTCATTCCGTGTCAAATCACGGATGGCTGTTGCTGCACCGTCTCCAAAAATTCCCAAATTTTTTGTATGATTGGACCACCATAAAATAAGCATATTCTGAAAATTTCAATTGCATTGTTTACAATTGGCCGATTTATCACACTTTGAATTTCCGCAATTTGTGAATATTACAAAATTATCATTGTTTAAATTAAATTTCATATTATCAATGCATTATAACCTAAATTTACAAATAAAGCTTAACTGGTTATAGGGTCATTCCGTGTCAAATCACGGATGGCTGTTGCTGCACCGTCTCCAAAAATTCCCAAATTTTTTGTATGATTGGACCACCATGAAATAAGCATATTCTGAAAATTTCAATTGCATTGTTTACAATTGGCCGATTTATCACACTTTGAATTTCCGCAATTTGTGAATATTACAAAATTATCATTATTTAAATTAAATTTCATATTATCAATGCATTATAACCTAAATTTACAAATAAAGCTTAACTGGTTATAGGGTCATTCCGTGTCAAATCACGGATGGCTGTTGCTGCACCGTCTCCAAAAATTCCCAAATTTTTTGTATGATTGGACCACCATAAAATAAGCATATTCTGAAAATTTCAATTGCATTGTTTACAATTGGCCGATTTATCACACTTTGAATTTCCGCAATTTGTGAATATTACAAAATTATCATTATTTAAATTAAATTTCATATTATCAATGCATTATAACCTAAATTTACAAATAAAGCTTAACTGGTTATAGGGTCATTCCGTGTCAAATCACGGATGGCTGTTGCTGCACCGTCTCCAAAAATTCCCAAATTTTTTGTATGATTGGACCACCATAAAATAAGCATATTCTGAAAATTTCAATTGCATTGTTTACAATTGGCCGATTTATCACACTTTGAATTTCCGCAATTTGTGAATATTACAAAATTATCATTGTTTAAATTAAATTTCATATTATCAATGCATTATAACCTAAATTTACAAATAAAGCTTAACTGGTTATAGGGTCATTCCGTGTCAAATCACGGATGGCTGTTGCTGCACCGTCTCCAAAAATTCCCAATTTTTTTGTATGATTGGACCACCATAAAATAAGCATATTCTGAAAATTTCAATTGCATTGTTTACAATTGGCCGATTTATCACACTTTGAATTTCCGCAATTTGTGAATATTACAAAATTATCATTATTTAAATTAAATTTCATATTATCAATGCATTATAACCTAAATTTACAAATAAAGCTTAACTGGTTATAGGGTCATTCCGTGTCAAATCACGGATGGCTGTTGCTGCACCGTCTCCAAAAATTCCCAATTTTTTTGTATGATTGGACCACCATAAAATAAGCATATTCTGAAAATTTCAATTGCATTGTTTACAATTGGCCGATTTATCACACTTTGAATTTCCGCAATTTGTGAATATTACAAAATTATCATTATTTAAATTAAATTTCATATTATCAATGCATTATAACCTAAATTTACAAATAAAGCTTAACTGGTTATAGGGTCATTCCGTGTCAAATCACGGATGGCTGTTGCTGCACCGTCTCCAAAAATTCCCAAATTTTTTGTATGATTGGACCACCATAAAATAAGCATATTCTGAAAATTTCAATTGCATTGTTTACAATTGGCCGATTTATCACACTTTGCATTTCCGCAATTTGTCGCCACCATGGCATTTTTGCATTTTCTTCACTTTTGAGGTCTCATTTCTCAGCAAATAAACATTCTACTACCTTTCTTTTACAGATGCCTATAGAGTCTATCCCAAAGAACAGGAAAATAGGCTACAAAAATATTGTCTTGTTGAGTTAGGTCAACTTAAAGGTGTCAAAATATTCGATTTTTGTACTTTTCACTAAAAATGTGCCATTTTAAACCATTGCTTCAGGGTACTTGATTCCTTCAGAGGTTTTTATATCTAGTACAAACAATACACAATAATGATTACAATGCTTTTCTATAATATGTTCGCAGGTTGTGCAACTCTAAAGTTGCTATTTCATGCTGCGATTCAGCATGAGTTAGGGATTTCGATGCCAATTTTTTACCAAAGTAACTATGTTAGAGCTGTCAGAGTTTTATACTTTAATTATAAGTATAAAGTTCTTACACCGAAAAAAATTTCAGTTCTCAATATAAATTTATGAAGTTGTTAAGTTGCTCCGATGTACAAAGGAGGTCGTCTTTGTGACGTGGGAAATTCAAATAATAATAAATTCCCACTCGGGTTCTTTTAACACCTATGAAAAAAAAATGAAATGTAACAGTATGCTTATAAATAACGTAAATTTATTATTGTACACTACAATTCACATAAGCTGCTTTGCTACATTAAGTCTTTTACATAACAAATAATCTTAACATTTATTGGTGCTCTTCTTGTAATCAACAGAAAAATGTTTCTTTTAACTAACGCCGTCGGGTTTTTTCTCCACGACAATTCTCTTGTTAACTAATCTGGCGTTATTCGATATATCTTTTAAATAAGGTTTTCTTGCGTATAACCATATACACAAAACGGAGCACGGAGTTTCGTCTCCCAGGAAATGGTACACTGTAATAAAATTGATACAATGATGTTTCCTCTTGTCAGTAAAATGAATAGTTTACATCATGTACTCAATCCCCCTAGCCGCTCTAAACAGGACAACATTATCGTTATACAGTCATAAAAGTGGACTATCCCTAAAATTAACATTATTATCATATAGCGAATTCCCAACCCTTCAAATCGAAAACGGATTTGTCTCTCCGGCAATTAATATTCAAACAATGCATTTCAAATTAACCCTCAGTCATATAGTTTTAAGTATAATTCAATCCATATATGAGTGATTCCCATTTACCATTGGGCTATATTACAATACTTATAAACACACTTCTAATATTAAGACATTTAATATTAGCTGCAAACTACCAAATTAATATATTAATATATCTTCCTTAGTCAATCAATTAAAACAAATTCCCACTTACGTGAAAAGATTTAGACAGCCTCGGAGTCACGGCATGGGGCAGGTGTCTCCATTTGGTCGGTGAAGGGTACTCTCAAACACATATCAATACACAAGTATACCGTCTACCCAGACAATGTAGCCTCTCCCGGTAATATATACCCTAGGCCTGTCTCCACGACATATATACTATACTGTGATCGACGCCCTATTTGCTAACGCCTAAAACCGCCGTATATTCTGCCTAGATGCTCAGAGTGAAGTGAAGTTTCTAAACCTCGTGTTCCATTTCATTTGCTCATTCCACCTGGAAGCAATGCTTGCAATTAGGGGCATGTGTTTCAAATATTCCTCCTTTGTAAGAGACCTTTTGTTTTATTTAGCGCGCCTCGCTCCCTAACAATACGTTTTGGCATTTACTCTTGAATACGCTACAAACACCTTGCATATTATGCTAATTAGTCTATGACCAGTGGAAATAACCCTACACGTGTCATTTTAACCGTCACAGTCTTTGACGGCCAATAACTCAAAACGCGTCATGTTGAATAGTCTGATAATTTTTTCTAGAAGAGATATAGTACCACCCTGATTTAAAATAAAAATCCAGGAGGGTGTTTTGCCTTATTTTGAAATGAAAAATCCTCAAAGTTTGGGATTTTTTACAAAAAACGTTTTTGCCTGTTTTGATGTTCCATGTGTTTTTAGCCTGGGTACTGTACTTCAACTTCAAGGTCATTCAATTCAATACTGTGCAGTTTTAAATTTCAAATAAAAAAATACTATTTGCAATGTACTTGTCTGCTCCTGGTTGAATTCATTTAATTAGAAGACTTATAAAATGAATTTCAACCAGTACAAACAGTGTATACAGTACATGCACTGTACTGGGTGTATATGTACAGAGTGCCGTGAGTGCCAGAAGACTAGGTTTAAACCTAACACTAATATACACACTGTACATATACAATTGGTTGAATTAGAAGACTTTACTATAAAATGGATTTCAACCAGTACATACATGTATCTACAATGTGTATAGCACATACACTGTACTGGGTACTGGGTAATGTTATTTTTGCTATAGGATGTTTGCTGCACAACCAAAGTATCCGATACATGATCTTAACTCTTTTTTGGGCAATGACTTTAAAAGCTTCTTTGTTAATGAGATCATCCACTAAAACTACAAATTGTGATGCTATACACGGGATATCAGCCCAGCAGATAGATGCTGTGATAAAACCAAGGCAGTTAATTTTCTTTGATTACTACCCGAGCTGTAGCTAGTGATTATGGCTCTGTGCGCAACATATTTAACCTTACAGAGTGCTCCACATGTAGAAACGTTATATGGTGTACGTGCCCCTCATTTAGTTGTATTTCCGTATTTGGTATTCATAATTATAATGGTAATCCCACATTTGGGAATTCCTCGTGACCAAGCTTAAAATGTTATACTTTTCAGAACAACATCTTCAAAAGAATCTCTTACAATGCTGTATCAAAAACCTAAATGACTATATTTTTACTTGGTTGATTCTATATAAATGTCTGATCTCAGCAAATACAAGACATATTCTTTTCTGAAATCTTTATTTGTCAGTGTGTTAAGGGTCAGATTTTCAATGGGAAACAAACTGCAATAAATACCTAAAAATTGATTACAATCGTTTACACCTATGTTATGTAAATGCTTATTAACAGTACATTAGGTATCTTTTGCACTTTATTTAGGTAGGAGAAATAAAAACAATTTCATAGAAAAAGGCATAACATTACAAGGCATAACATTAAAGACATAACACAAAGGCATAACATAAAGGCATAACATAACAAGACCAAACACGATCAGGCGTTACAAATTAAAGTCTTTAGCTTTGAGCTATTAATGTCATTTGCCAATACCCATTTAATACGCCACTTTTACTGACTACTTGGCATTGCCGGTGCGATAGATATAATCGTCTAGACGAGGAGTCGGATGTGACTCCGTTACTGTTACTGTATTTACTTTACTATATAGTCAGTACACAATTTTTGAGATCTGTCCTCTTTATGAAACAACAGAATAGGTAATCCGCAGGGGCTCTGACTGCTTGAAATTTCATCTTTTACTAACATGTACATTATTTTGTTCCTCATGTCTTCCAACTTTGCCAAATTAAGTATGTAAAGGTCCTGCTTAATCAACTAATCTAATTCCACTAAGACATCGAAATCCTAAATTCTTACTGAACAATGTATGGAATCTAACGGTTTTTGTCGTCTACATTGTCGAGAATTGTCGAGAAGTTGCTTCACTAATTCTGGTCCACATGGTTAAGGAAGAGACGGCGGTACTACATTCCTGTCCACCACCAAGTTACATCTTCCCATCAATTTCCAGTTCAGTGCCTTGAGGAGAGTGAGGTGGGCAGCAAGTTTGGTAACAATCATCCACAAAATGTCGATTGAATGCGTTATCTTATTCCCATTACATATGCTTACTTCAAGCCCTATAGTGGAAAATTTTTTCTCAGCCTAGAGTTAAAGTTATTCAATTCTATTGAGATTTGCATATCTGGAAACACACTATCTCCACCTCTCTCTCTCTGGAGGTACTGTAAGCAGATGAATATATAAAACTGATGTGCGTAGAGGCACTTTTTTTAAGGGAAACCTAAACCTAACGTTAAAAATGGAAGAGTATACAGGCCCTGCAAAAGTGTTCAAAAAATCTTTACCTTGAGAGAGCCATCACCAACAGGTAGCTAGATAGTGAGTAATACGTTATTGAAAAACGTGTTTGTCTGATATTTTTATTTGGTTGCCTAGCAACCAGTCACAGCAAATATTTCTTGGGAAATGTACGTATATATGCGATATCTCGCTTCTCTTAACTTTTCCCTGATATTAAAGTTTTACATTGTGTTAATTTTTTAACAGCCCAGTAACTATGGACTGTATGGTTCAATGCACTTTTTTAAAAACCAAACTGGGGCTCAAAAGAATTTAAATGGTAACCATGTTTATCTGTTCATACTATAGAGATGAAAAGAGCAAACCGATGACATATTATGAAGAGTTTGAGTGAGTATGCTTATGAAACAGTTAATCTCGCCCCACTACAGATAAAGAAGACTCATCGAAATGGTATTTCTGTTGTTGCTGTTGTGTACGAATGCAACATGGTTTGGCTCCTTCTTATCTAGCGGAGCTTATTTTCTTTTCTGTCAACCCTCGTTATCAACTAAGATCTGGCAATAACATGGCTCTCATTTGTAGGCCTACTTAGAACTAGGCTGAACCCTATGGTGAACGTGCATTTTTGTCAGCTGGTCCTGTCTTCAAGTGGAATGATTTACCTGTGTCTGTCAGGACGTTTCATTCTCTCTCTCAGTTTAAGTCATAACTTAAGACTTATTATTTCAATCTTGCTTTTCATATATATTGTACAGCACCATCGAATACTCTGTAGATTTTGGCTCTTTATAAGTGTATCTATTATTATTATTATTGCTGTTGAAATTATAGAGTTAAAAGATGCACTGATAAATAGGGGGCTATACCAGGGACGGATCCGGGGGGGCCCGTGCCCCCCCCCCCTTTTTGAAAATCCTGATTTTTTTTTACCGCGTTCGAGGGAAAGGGCCCCATGCGTGATCAGTGGCGTAGCTACGGGGGCCTGGGGGACCGAGGCCCCCATGAAATAGGCTGGCCCCCCACTGGCCCCCCACTGGGAATGGGGTAATAAAAATGTTGCAAAAAAATAAAAAAATAAAAATAAGTGCGATTCACTTATATTTTTTGTTCAATTATTTGGGAAATAGAGTTACACAATTATCGTCTGCATCTGGCAGAATAAGAAAATACAATATCTGTAGTAATCATGAGAATGGTCACACAGCATGGCATGACAATGGTCGATGCGACGATTGCGACCATATACCACGAACCTTGTTGTGCTGCGCGATATCGATATCTGTTGAAAATATGTTCAGTGCTTCCACCTAGCGCAACAATCTATCAAAAGATTGGCTCCGTTTGTACAGAGCCGAGGTATCAGGTTTTCATATATTGCCTCGAGTCAAATGAATATATGCAGGCGCGGATCCAGGGGGGGGGGGCAGGGGGTCCGGACCCCCTGCTCTTGGCCAAAACAAAAGAGAGAAAAAAAGAGAGAGAAAAAATAATTAAATTAAACGCCAATTTTAAACATGTAGGACGTCAGAAAAGCGGTTATCCTCACAAGTCATCCAGGTGTGTCTTTCCGTCAAATGAACTATAGTGTGCACGCGTGCTACACGTGCCAAAAATGCCTAACGATCTCAATTTTCAGACCGAACAGTTTCAAAATTGAGGTGGTGTTCGAATTTTTTTGGGCGGTGAGGTTACAGAGCGGTAGGCTGCTAGGATGCGCTAATTTTTCATGAGCAAACCCCTCACCCTTCCAGAATCCTGGATCCGGCCCTGCATCAATCAGTGGTGACGGAACGGGAGGGGATTGGGCTAAAGGCATTATGATTTTTGTATCATCTCAACTCATCTGATATGTTATACCATATTTCATAGATTGTTTTTTCTCATCAATTGAGAAACTGCAGACATGAGATCCATATTTTCAGGCTAGGTACATGCTGCTTAGAATACTCGGGAAGTGCCGTTTCCGGCCATCTGGGGGGTTTGTAAAGCCACAAATTTTCTTGTACGATCCGCGCCAACCGATGATGGCGCTCCGCTTAGATAGTCTTACGTTCAGGGGCGGCTGGACCAGTCAGACCCCCTGTCACAAATCTTGCATCCGCCCCTGATATGTCATTGAATATTCCACAACTTGAACAACTTTTTATGCCCACGAAACTGTCGAAACATGATTTTCACTACTGGTAGAGATATAAAATATTGGGAATTCTGAAATTCCTGCAAACATGCGGCTGTGCCTGTTGAATAATCACTACTGTATCGCCTTAAAAATGATGAGTGGAAATAGTTTCTCCAGGACCGTATCGTATCTTGGGTATCGAGTGCGTCTGATATACGAATGTACGTAGTACGTACGTCTATGATGATATGCACTGTACTGTACTGATAAAAACATAGGTGAATTTCACTCTATGGGATTAATCACTGAGCACATTCCGGTATAAGAGTGAATTTCCACTCCATTGGAGTAAATTTTAACTCCTCATAGAGTTATATTCACTCATATTAGGAGTGAGGGTTAACTCCAATAGAGTTAAATTTCACTTTTAATTTGAAGTGCGCCGAGTGATCACTCCAATGGAATGAAATCCACTCATTTGTTTTTAGAGTGTTGCTAGATATATGAAGAAGAAATTTACATACCAATGCATGTTATCGGTCATCGATTGGCACAAAAACCCAGATTCTGATGACAGCTGCCTCAAGAAACCCAATGAATGGCCTAATTAGCACCGAGCCACCAATGTGGACCATTACCGAAACATCGATGTCTTCCATCCCCTTCCTCTAATGCTATTTAAGTCCACATGTGGGCATATCCTGCAAACCTACCGGTAGCCCACAGGGGTTTGAGTTGGGAGAAAGGCCTTGACAGCTTGAAACGATAAATGATGTCAACTTCCCTCAAATTAAAAGTCTGGCTGAGTTGGCAAGGCCAGTCAGCATGAAAGAGAAAAAACTTTTTTTGCATTTCTGTCACCAAAGTTGCACATCTTTTTGGTTGCTATTTTGCCTCACAGGTGCCATCTCCTGCGATCTGGGGGATGATCTGGGGGGTGCTCCGCGCCAACCAAGGTGGCGCTCCGCTTAGATAGTAACCTCCGCCCCCCCCCCACAAGAAAGAACAGCCCACCATGCCCCCCACTCAAAAAATCCTAGCTACGCCACTGTGCGTGTAATTTTTTGTAAAATAAATTTGCAAAAAGAGTACACCATCATTCTGATAAAGTGAAGGTGAGAGGGGCACTCTGACTGCATCAATAGTCTCCATCTGGAAGGGGGCATCCAAGATGAAATGGCATGGAGTAGCCTGTTAAAAGGTGGTTTGCATCACCACCTACTCCCCAAAGACGTAAATCCCAGCTCATTGCTCGAAATTGCAAATATATGCCCGGCAAACCATGAATACATGATTTATTGGAAATGAATTTTACTCCAAACTTTCACGAAAAGTAGCACCAGATTGCACCGAGGACCTCCATATTTTGTGAAATTTTCCAAAGGGGGAGGGGGTACCCACTCCCCTTAGACCCCTCCCCAGGACGACGATTAGGCATTTCCCATCTGGGCCCCCCCCCCCTTTCGGCGAAATCCTGGATCCGCCACTGTATACTATGTACGCTGTACAAACTTCGTCTATATTTTCAAGGTAATCAGCACTGCCCTCAGTTTGTGGCCGGTTTCACACATAGCCTAACTATAGTCCAGTCAAGGGCGTAGGAACCGGGGGGCTGGGGGGGCGCCAGCCCCCCAGTGAAAAATGTGGAGGGGCGGAAGTGTCATTCCGCCCCCCCCCCCCGCTTCGCAAGTCAGAAAACCCCTTTTTCATTTCCAAATGAGAAAAAAAATCTCATTTGGAGCACCAAATTGCATCTAAGGCCTGGTGAAAATACAAAATTAAGTTTACAAAATGGAGTGGGTGTTGAAGTGTGCTATATTGCACCAAATTGCATCTGAGGCTACCTGGAAATGAAAAAAATTCCTTAGACCCCTCCCCCAGGCCGGCCATCAGTCTTCAGCCCCCCCACTCAAAGGTACCTTCCTACGCCACTGAGTCCAGTACAATACTAGCCTACACAATGCTATAATGGCTACGGTGAAATACAGTTCAGATGCAGTAAGGAACATAAGAGAATTGATGACAGACTTTTCTATTGATTCACGGGTGGCGAACAAACTGAAAGAACACTGTACTGTTCAACGTAGTCGAGGTACAAGGGCAGGCTTACAGATACGAGTGAACAATAGTAAGCCTCCTTTCTTCAGTATTCTCCAGGCGCGGCGGAACGGAAAAATTATTGGGGGGGCTAATGTGTGGAGACTATCTAAGCGGAGCGCCACCATCGGTTGGCGCGGAGCGTAAAAGAAAATTTTGGGTTTTTTCAAACCCCCAGATGGCCGGAAACGGCACTTTCCGAGTGTTTTATGCTGCGAATACCTAGCCCTAAAATATGGGTCTCAAGCCTGCAATTTCTCAGATTGCACGTAAAAGTCTGTAAAAACATTGTAATTTGTATATGCGATGGTTTTTTAAGAGAGTAGCTATTACTCGTAGTGTACTCGCAAAGATGTTTTTGAGTGTAATAAGGGCAGTGGCGGAGCTAGAGTATTGGTCAGGGAGGGCAAGAATGGTCTGTAGGGGCGCTTTCGACACTCTCTAAGCGGAGCGCCACCACAGGTTGGCGCGGAGCGTACAGAAAATTTTTGAGTAAAGATACTCCCTAGATTGCAGGAAATGACCCTTTCCGGGGCCTTGCTAATTTGCAGATAAACGGAGAATAAATAGGTGTCGTCGCCATTTTGTCGGAAAATTACACCAACAGAATATGACAAATGTCAATAGGTATATGAGAGCGCAATAAAATAGTCAAAAATCGCGAATAAGTAAAAAGTAGTGAAAAGCTGAAAAGGGCGCCAGCAGTCCATTTGAGTCCGTCAGGGGGGGGGGGGTGGCATCCGCCCCCTGACTGTATATATATGGACGCTCCGCCACTAAGTAAGGGGATGTTGGAGAACTGGCTGAAATGAGGCAAGTCATTGGCCTTAGACGAAGTTGTGTTACGCTTACCGGTACTCACACTCACTGCTTCCACTTTTCACGGGGCGTGAAGACGCGGTTCGGGTGACAATGTGGTCCATAGCTAGGGGACGGGCCGAGGGTCCCCCAGCAATTACTAAATTATTACACCTATATACGTATACGTGTGCATCGGACAGATCGACAAGTATGCATTGAAAAATGGGCAGATGCACGTTTCGGAGCCTTGGTAAATATTGGGGGGGGGGGCTTATCATGCATTTGCCCCCTCAACTTTTTTATTGGTGGGGCTGAGCCCCCCCCCAAGCCCCCCCGGTTCCGCCGCCACTGGTATTCTCCATGGATTATCATCTAACATTAATAGTCTGCAAGGAAAGTTCATTCATCTAGAAAAAACTATTGCCAATATGCAAAATCTGAGTTTTGTATCTCTGCAAGAAACTAAGATTAAAATAAATGAAATAGAATGGCAAAATGAGACACCACAGCACCCAGTGCCGGATGAAGCCCTACAACTGGACGATTATTACTTGTTTCGTCATGACCGTCAATTTTCGGCAAATGGTGGGGGTCTCATAACATTCATAGCTAAGGACTGGTCGCCAATTCCTCCGAAGGTGTGTGCCACCCTTTCCTTGCCAGATGTCGAGCTGCTTGCCGTTTAAATACGTCCTCGCTTCTTGCCAAGTGTTTTTACAAATATTACCACAGTAGACCGGTGTATATTAGACCGCCATCGAAATTTACCCTATAGCTGACAGAGAACTGCTCAACGTACTTCTATAAATTCAAAAGGATAATCCAATGTTAGATGTACCCTTGTATTTGCCTGAACGTACGAATAATGAAAACTTTAAATTTGAAGAAAAGAATGTTACAAAATGCCTTAAGTCTCTAAATAATGGTATAGCTGGTTGCTCTGACAAAACAGCTTGGTAGATATATACATATTTACAATAAAGGTACAGCACAATGTGAGATACCGGCTAGGTGGAAAATGCCATAACAGCCTCTATACCCAAAGTGTCAACCCCACGATCGGTAAATGATTTAAGACCAATTGATCTTGCCAGTATAAGTTTTAACTATATGCAGAACATGATCGTGCCTCAAACAACCCAAACTATTGATCAATATGGAGATAGCAATCAAGTTGCTTATAAGTAAGGGTTGTCATGGGCCGATGCTGTTTTAACACTTATTAACAATATTGTCACAGGATTAAATAACAAAGATACTACTTTATCTAAGGTCTTATTTCTTGATTTTTCCAGTGCTTTTAAAGCGGTTCTTCCAAATCGTTTAATCTAGGACATGCAAGGGTTCGTTGAAGAGCCATGGTTGTTACATTGGATATCAAATTTTATGAATGGCTGCTCTAGACAAATAAAATATTCTAAAGGTCTGACGGAAAAATCGAAATAAATGTTGGTGTCCCTCAAGGCGGTCCTCTTGTCTTCTTTACTGTTCACAATTTATACTGACGAAATACGATCTACTTCTAAATGTACTGTGGTAAAATATCCTGATGACACTGCTACAATGTGTAGTGTATCAAAGCGAACGCATCAGGCTGACCAAGCAAGTTATACAACTGCTGTATCAAATATTGTAGATCTGTGTGATGGGAAGAATCCAAGACTCAATCCAAAGAAATCTAAGGAAATGGTTTTTGAGAATATAAATATTAAACATGAAGGTCTCGTATCCTGAAAGTTAACTAAAATCTCAATTAAAAATGCCCAAGTATAATGCACTCATCATACAGTATATGTAGGTTTTTGTATTGATGATAAACTGAGTTTCACTGGTCATATAAGCAGAATACTGAAACGGTGTACTTCATCGTCTCAACTCTATCGTATATAGTTCCATATTTTGATGTTGATATAAGGAAAAGAGTTTTTACTGCCAATATCTTACCACACCTAATGTATGCGGTTTCTGCTTGGTATCGCTGTTTACTAATGAAAGATAATAAAAGGATCAGCACTTTTTTTAAATATTGTTCTAGAATTTTTAATATAGATTTTAACTTTCTTATGAGTACTGTAAACAATGCTATAAATATGAGTTCATTAGAACTGTAAATTACATACAGAGAAATGACAGACATGACAGACAAAATTCAGAATTAATTTGTATAGAAATAGTTTTATTTATCGTGCTGCTATTTATTTTCAAAATGGTAATCTGAATAATTTATTGTAGACAGCTGCACTTGTACGTTTTGTATAAATATATATATATATTTATATATATATATATATATATATATATATATATATATATATATATATATATATATATATATATATATATATATACAGGAGCGGGATTTGAGTTGTAAAAGTGGGGGGGCAAACCTGCCATCAAGACTATCTAAGCGGAGCGCCACCATCGGTTGGCGCGGAGCGTACAAGAAATTTTTTGGCTTTAAAAACCCTCCAGATGGCCGGAAACGGCACTTCCCGAGTGCTCTCAGCTGCATGTACCCATCCTTGAAATATGGATCTCATGTCTGCAATTGTATCTAGATAGTTAATTATCGTTTAAAAATTTGAAGAGGATTGATAGTATAACATATGGTCAGATTGTGATGTACAACTTTTGTTATACGTCACTATCTAAGAGGAGCGCCATCATCGGTTGGCAAGGAGCGTCGAAATTTAAGCAGAAAGGAAATCCTAGATCAGCAAATATGACACCTCTGGTAACAATAAATCACATCTAGACAGTTCTTTCTCCCTAAAATTATTAGTATATTGTGCATTCTACCGATCAAGAATATGTTCAGCACCCACTTCGAAATTCTCCCCGCGGCCCCCACTTCTTGGAGCACTTGGCAAATATTGGGGGCTGAACATACCTTCACCCCCCCCCCCCCCACTTTTATGCAAAACCAACGTAAGTGTTTCATTCATCATCGAGAACAGATCCGAAAACGGAACTCAAAGCCACACATTATTTTATCGGCCCTATCGAAACTGCCGAGTGCTGTATACTGTAACAATGTATTTAATGTGTTACTATGTTAGTGCCAATTTGTAATTTACATTATTCGATTTGCATGCATCATTCCAGGATTTCGAGCAGTAAAGAAATTACATCGGCATTGCCATTGCATATTGTTGAATTACACGGGGGGGGGGGGGTGTCATGTGTCAGTATATTGAATTTAATTATTAATATACCCAATATGCAAATTTGGCTTTCGTAAATCGTTTCTCAATTCAAATCTCAATCTCAAATCAATTCCTGAAGCTAGCACTGTAGCACATTCCGCGGATTCATCACATGCAGAATTGAATCGCTAGTTTGTTAGCTCCAGGATTCGTAACCTGTGCTGCGAACCATGTGCTAGCTCTAGCTCCAGTTATTCTGCATGCTTCATGCTACTATGTTAATCACAAATTCGACTTGGATTCGAATCAAATAGGCCTATTTTGAAGAGCTGTTGTGGGGCAATAATTTCGATTAGGGTTGTGCACATTTGTCTGCAAAAACGACAAAAAAAAACTAAGGTCTGGGAAAAAGTGGGGGGGGGGGCAAATGCCCCCTCTTGCCCCCCCCCGTAATCCCGACCATGTATATATATATATATATATATATATATATATATATATATATATATATTTGTTTATTGTACACTAACATTTTAAAATGATATTTACTTGTTACATACTCACTTTTGATGTCCTGTTTATAAATATTTATATTTGTACTGGAAATAAATAAATACATGAAAAAAGGAAAAATGAAATGAATATGCACTTCGATCTTTAATTGTTTAATTTGACAATTTTCGAGTCATTAAGAAAGTGGTTTTGAAATATTTGGCAAATTTGATTGTGTTGAAAATTTAGGTCAATACTGATGACATTAAAGGTAGCATAAGTGGCTACTGGTACCTATATATTTTAAATCCTGGAGAAATATCGTGTTTCTTTTGCAAGAAACAAAAGACATTCATATTTTGTGCTCTTTGACTTGTCAAATATCCTTTCTGGTATATATATTCCTTTGCTGGTATCCCTACCTGTGTCACATGTGGCATGGGAACGTTCTTTCTCTGCCTTGAAGAGACTCAAAAACCGTTTAAAGAAGTACAAGGACACGAGAACAACTTGAGATGTTCATGTTGATGTCTGTGGAAAAAAGGATCTTGGCCAAACTTGACGCTATAAATATCATTGTGGCTGCCAGAAGCACCAAATTGCGTAGGCTCCAACTCTCGTAGACATGACATGTGCTCGTGTTATTGAACATTTATGTTTAGTGGATTTTATTTAGGTCTTTTTTTTTAATTTTTTGAAGCATATCGTCACAAAATGCATGAAAAAGTAATCAAAATCTAGTCTAAAACATATATTTTTGCCTATTTTTTGTTTACGTTGTTAACTTTCCTTAGTTTAATCAAGTGTAGCTTCTGGAAAGTATTTTTGGGTCTTTTTTAAAGGATTATTGTAATCTACAAAATTGAGATATATAGCACCATTTTGCATCTATAGGGAGGGGGACACCCCATCCCATTAGACCCCTCACCCAGGACGGTGATCACTAGTAAGTAACGTATCAATGAACAATGGGCCGGTCTAGATGAAAAAGCACGGGCCGGTTTTAAGACCCAGTCTTAATGTACTGAGGTGAAAAAGTGTCTGGGTGAGAAAACATCGAAAACACTCTGCAATTATGAATTATTTGCACAGTAATCCTTCAGTTGCTTCAAAAATCAAGGAGTGTGGCTTATTTCGAGTCCGGTATTGGATAGGCTTGGAAATAATTTCCAATTTGTACTACCTAAACTTAGTCTCTCAAAGCAATTATTCTCTGCCGTTTGTCGGCCTTGTATAGGTCATGTATTCATAGTTTCTTAGAAACTTAATACACTATAGGTGAATTGCCTTTATTATCACGTGGTGACAGAGCCTTATGTAGCATACCATCGTAGAGAAAGTATATTGCCCCAAAATTTGCTAGAAATTCCGATTATGGACACCCATGCTGGAATTTCAACAACGTTAAACCGTCACTCTAAAAGTATTTACCTTGTCCCAGAAGAATTATCACTTTGCCGAGTTTACACCAGTTAAGATAAAATGCAATATAATGATAGATTTTTTTCAATTTATTTTAGCTATCATGCAGGAGAGGGCGAATTAAATGATTCCAATTTTCCCCCCCTGGAAATTACACGTAAATACATTTTAAAACTACCAGCTCTGAACTATTTCTTTAATACATGGAATACGATAAGATGAATCTAGAAAAGTGTGTTTGTGAAGAAATTCACGGTGATATCTCCATAACCAATAAATGTTATAAAAGTTTTGGAAATACTTTTAATCACTTTCATCATATCACATAGACTTCTTGTTTCTGTAAGATAAGATGGTATTAACAAACTGGGGCGTTACAATTGCTAAGCTAAAGGTCCCACACATATATAATACTCGTAATACACTCGTATTGTATCGTCATAGTGTATGTATTATCCAACACCGTTGGAAGGTATCATCGGAGCCACCCGATTCATTGTTGCCTCTTTGTGGAGCAACTTTATATGTCATACATTTTGGGTGAGTATTGCATGTCATTGATGTGTTGCAAGATGTGCACGTGATGTTTCTTAGCTGAAGTATTATTTATGCATATGATTTAGAAGGGCATTGCAATAATCTTTTGCACATGCGAGGACGATTGCTTAAGCGAGGGTAAACTTCTAAACAATAAATAGGCTTAGATGAAATGGCCTAGTATCAGAGGCGAAGTTCTCGACATTAAAAACTAATATAAATTGCAATAAAGGGTAAAATTATATATTATTATACTCTACATATTACTTACCTTTTACCTATATCTACTACGGTATTACCCTGTAATTGGTACGGCCATGAAAGTAAAACGGAGGTACGCAAGGTCTAAAATGTCAAATATGTACAGTTTTGGTTAATAATTATTTCTTCTCTTTCAACGCCATGTCTACATAATTAGGAACATATGCGTTTCTATCATTACATAATAGTTAATTGTTTAAAACCCAGTGTAGGGAATTTGTATGATTATCGGAAATATCAAACATATTTTAAAAATAATTAATTAGGGAGAGTAGAGAGTTATGGGGTGGGGGGAGGTTCGAGTGTGGGGAACCAAGGTTTTGTTCAGATTTGCAGATCTAGACAACTGGTGATGCAGTCAACTAATATTGCCAGACACTTTTCGTTCTCAGTACATGACGATTCTGTGTTTTTTCAGACGGCATATAAAAGCTGATATACGCTAATGTATATTTGTCGCTTACCCGCTTCGGTACAGGAGAGAGGAGACAAGATAAATAATACATTCAATACGCGTGAGTATACGAGAGTATATATGTCTGTTATCATAGGCTCAGGAGGCGGGGGGCTGGTAGGGGGGGGGGGCTGCAGCCCCCCAACCAAAAAGGTTTGTGAAAATTCGGGAAATATGCTGAGAATTTTTCGGGCACCTACTGAAAGAAGAATAATTTGCAATGTGTTTTCAATGGTCAAACTGATATTATTATTATCATTATTAAAGTAACGACTTCCCCAAAAATTCTAACCAATATAGAAGGGTACTAAGACAGAAAATGGTTGTATGTTATTGGCATGTGATGTTTTAACCAATGAATGCTTATATGATATGCATACTAACATGTTGGAGGCGCGCGAGGCGCGCGAAAAGTTTGGTTATATGTTACTGGCAAGTCGTTACAGACCCCCAAATCAAATTAGGCTGCTACGCCTATATCTGTTATTATTTCAATATCTTAAATAACTTTGGTATGTAACAGAGTATGTAAATCTTATCAAATTACATAAATATATGGATGAATAATATAAACGAATGACTTTAGTGTATAGACTAAATTCAGTCGTTTAAGTAAATCTACCACAGTATGTATTTGATAATCACCGAAGGGGCATGAATTTTACACGGTATAGTTGTTCTAATTAGTCACTTCGTTTTAAGAAGTTCGCTCACCTGTTCATGTATGGACCTTTTTGAACTTTCTAAGATGAGCATATGTTTTTACTGATGTGTGGTAGAAGTATTCCTATCACTTATAACAATTCCGGTCAATAACTGACTGGCGAACACCTTTCAGTCACGTATGAGAAGCTAGGTAGTGGCCAGTTTAAGGATCTTCTCCAGTGGAACTTTGCATTGTAAATTCTAAGAGATGAGACATAGCAGATTGGACCATCTACTTTCAATATTAAGCTCTTTTCATACCTTCCAATTTTGGAATAATTTGTTTTGACTTCCAATTTTCTCATTTCTTGACAAAGGTTTCTCAAAATCTCGACTATATTTTATTGTAAAATGAAATCCAGTATTCGATTTTCCTTTTGGAAACTACGACTATAATATCTCGATATTTCGACTCTATATCGACCATTCCTTGATATTAGCCTACGACTTTCTACGTCAAGCGTTCGACTATTTATTTCCTAAATATATATTGATCTTTCAATTACCCACGCCCCAAATATTTCAACATTAAATTCCCTCTTATAAAATTGGGCGATATGTTATCCTCTCTATGCGATTTGAATACATGGGATATGTTTACCTGATATTCATTCAGTAATATGATTACTGTAAAAGAAAACCAAATAACACGATACAGTCAACACTGAAGTTATATGCCTATCAGTTTACAGTATGAGTCTGACGTGATTATGTTTATGAACAAAGCTCCAGCAGTAATTGCTTTATGGCGTATATATTAAAAGGTTATAAAAAGGGTCCCAGAATCCCCCTCCCCGGACCGCCCACCCACCCCACCACATAATACACACACACTGAATCCCGCTCTGGTATAACCCCAAACAAACAATTTCGGTATTTTCACAAAATATTGATACAGTGTGTCGATGTTTCTCCTTTTATCAGAGAAATTGTGAGGGAGAAAGTCGATAATTCGATGGATTATAAGGTAAATGATACCAAACATTTAATGATGAGATTGCCTGACATTCTTTTGTTAATACAAATGATCCAGCTGAACGATCAATCACGATACGTTGTGCACTTATCTCTATAGTTACTATATCTGGTAAACATTTGTTTAAGTCTAAAGTCCATTCATATTGACAACACACTTTTCATTTACATACATGTAATAATCATATACATATTATTTTCACATAGGCCTACACGTTATGTATTGTGGTCTAATGACAGCCGCACATGTGTGAAACTCGAGTAACAACATGTTGTAGGTTACCATATACGTTTACTATATAATGTACTTGCTCTATACTTTTATGTATTGAGCACTTTTGCAGCAGGAAGTGAACAACTGAGACTTTGTTACGTGATAGACAGGGTTGTTTTGTGAGAGTTTGCAAGACAAATTTAGTGATTGGATACACAATCAGACGGGTAGACATATCTAGACGACGATCCCGGAACAATTAGTGTAAGTTCAACTTATATTTTAAACGGTAGGCTATTTGTTTTCTTAGTTTGGTATGACTTGTCAGACTGAAATGGTGTGTACAAGTCACGTCATTCTTTCGAAGCTACGTATAAATATTGTGCAGGGTGGAGGGGTTATGAGTGTGAAGGTTACAGTGTCCGCTCCCTGTCAATACCACACTAGGAAACAACATTAGTGCTATGCAGTGTTTCTAAGCGGACTCTTCCGTAGAATTTGTGATTTCCAGTTTGCGAACTGTGATTAGAGTTCTGTTCTTTCAATGGTTTCGATTCAACTTTTAACATCACGATAGCACTACGGTGATAATGACTTGGATTTTTTTCACCTCCTTCAGTGTTTGCAGATATGTCGGATAGGGACGCTACGTGCTGATTCCATGAGTAGGAATAGGAACGACATTTACACTCAGGGGGGTAGGAAGCTTCCGAAAAGTGGGGGGGGGCACAACATCAGAGGGGCACTTTCTCGTTCCACAACCACCACGCGTTATGCTATAAACCGATACACAACGGCCATATCACTTAAATATATATAATGTGTTAATATGCTATCAATACTATTAATTGAGATTGCCTATTGTTGCCGTGCTACCGTGCCACAAATAGATATGGGATGCCATTTTTAAAATAGTATGTACAGACTAAAAATAAATAATTAAAATAATATATTAAAATAAACAAAAGCTTAAGATATCCAAAAGACAGTTCTTCATCAAAGGGGCACATTTTATTTGCCAGTAGGGCACATTTGCTATCTTGCTCGCTATTCTCTGAACACTGATCGAAAAGGAGACGCTTCGTATAGGCCAGAGGTCATCCACAATAATCACATGGATAGGGTTCCAAGTGAGCTCGTGTTGGCATCCTTAATCCCTCTTGGGAAGCACTTAACATACACTGAAGAAGCATAAATCTTTACAAGCAAAGAAGATGACAACATATAATATCGAAGTACAAGGGATTCGTGTCAGCTTCCTTGGTCAATCTATATACCACTGGGAAGCCCCGCATAGGACTAGGTCGAATGGGGGACACTAGGTTGCGTTCCCAGGAAGATGAAGGAAAGCAACATTTGTACGACTACCTCGCTTGCATGCACACCGATCGAAAATAGGACGCTTAAGATATGACGGAGATCATCCACAAACATTATGGATAGGATTTTAAATGAGCTCCTGTCGGGTTCCTTTAACCCTTGGAAAATATAGTAGTAAACTGAACTATTGGCTCAACTAAAGATGTTTACTATAGATCTGCACTACCACGGGAGATGAGGACGTTTATACTATCGAAGCATGAAGGGATTCGTAGCAGCTTCCTAATCCAATGCATACACCGCTGGCAGCACCAAATATAGGCTTGTACAGATTGTGAAACTGTCACATGTTTGCAGTTAAATTATAAACAGAAAGCAATATTCACTACAAGATTCTATTTAGCTTGCCACTTAAACGGTAAACGAAATATTCACAATTCTGAGTTTGTATGTAATTAGTGGCATAGAAAGGAAGCGCCGTAAGTATTGCAGGTTCTCTTTTACATTCAGGCGCGTAGCCAAGGGGGGGGGGGGGCGAAGGGGGCGGCCGCCCCCCCCCCCTTGAGCATATTTTGTACAAAATTTTTAAAGGTTTTTATGATATCGCTAGTATTTTCAAAAGAGAAAATGCTAAGATGCAACTTACAAGGCATGGGAAGTGCCATTTCCTGCGATCTGGGAGGCATTTACAGCCAAAATTTTCTTCTACGCTTCGCGCCAACCATGGTGGCGCTACTCTTAGATAGTTTGCAGAGCCGTATATAGAGAGAGTTTGGCCAACCATGTAACCGATTTGGATTGGTCGAGAGGGAAAACGCCCACACAGGGTGGTAAAATAGGTCCACTTGAAAACTTTTTAGCAGGCGACACGCATACTCACAGTGTATAGACTATCGTTTGTGTACACGAAAAAGTACGAAATTATGAAAGAAATGGTGCTGGGGATGCTGCAATCGGTCAGAACATGGATATTGTTGTTTGATTTTCCGACTGACCATAAAAGAAGAGGAATTTTTTGGAAGTAGAAAGAACAAGATGGAGATCTAATGAAAAAAAGTCTGTGTAGCCTAGGCCCATACTAGCCATAGGCCCTAGTGTAATACGAGTAATGTACAAGCAATGCGAGAATTTTACGTTCAGAATGGTTTCTGTAATTACATGCATGGCTATTCTCTCTCGTTTTACGATCCACAAATTCGATTTCATTATGCCAGCTCTTCTAATCATAGGCATGTCAGTTTCAGTCGCACATATAGTTATCCTAATTCCTAGTTATTGTATGCCTAGGCTATGCCTAGCCTAAAAAAGTATCACTTTTAGTTTAATGTAAAAGGGTGGGCTAGCCTCTAGGCATCACGTAAAGCCCTAATCCTTAGTTAAGCCCGAAGCATAAGTTAAGCCTGGGCTTAGACCTGGACCATTCTTGCTATTACTACAACTGTTATAGCACATTACATAATATGGCACAGTATAAGGCCCAATTAAACTAGGTCTATGGAAAACAAAGTAGCCTAGGCTAGGCCTAAACTAGTTAGGCTAGGTCTATACTCATTGGCAACTTGTGGGTTGTGTACACATACAGGCCTAATTATATAGACCCTTTTAGTATGCCATAAAAAAGTGCCCAAATGGTTAAATGATCTTGGTTTTGTGTTAATTGTCAGCATTGGCCTAGCCTTTTTAGGCTAACATGAATTCAGCCTAATTTTTTCTTCTTCAAAAGTATAGCCTAGGCCTTGGTTTAATTTGGATGCAGTCAACTATCATTTATCAAAGTTGCATCAGTACCTCCTTATTCCCTTAATTGACACCCACATTGACGATTGAAGTTAAAAAAAATCTTTTTAAATTATCTTTAGACAGTAAATTTTAACTCCCTGAATTTCAGGACTTTTTTTACAAATCAAAGGTGACATGTGCTCTGAAGAAAAACTCGTAACATAAAAAGCCACAGTTAGCAGACTGTGATAAAGACAAACCTGGTGAGTGACTACTAGACTGAAATCCAGTTCCTGCAACCACAGCAATAAAGTCTTTGTTTTAATCAATGCACTTGTGTGTTTGAAACTTTCAAATGGACACTCAATGGCAGTTGGTTAAGATATAAGGTTTTACCTTCATCATGGAGAGTTGAAGGGAATCTGCCTCATCATCTGAATAATGGACTCAAGGATAGCAACAAATCATGATTGGATAATGATTTTGAGCAAGTAAATATCTGGCAACTTGAAAGTTTGTATTATTTTTTTACATATTATTTAAGCTGTTTAGCTCACACACAAGCAAATGATCAAGTGACAACAACCGATGCAGTATATTTAAAGGTATTGAAGACTTGCCCTAAACCGCATGCCGCGCTCTGAAAAAGTTTACTTTACGTTGCTTGCAAGTGAAGTTTTTTTTGTGTCGCTACAAAATGCAGACAGTAATGAAACCTGATACCTTGTTATCTTTTATCTAGACCTGAGATGTCCACGCTGCTATGTGCACTGTGTTGTGGGTATTGACTGTGATGTTTGTATTGACTGTACACTAATGTCTATTTACAGATGGTAGCAAGCTGTGTGTGTATTTTCTGGGATCAATGGTGGTGTCTAACACTTCTGTTACACCGCATTCGAAACTAGGTCAGATAACCGGCATGAGACGTTTCTTTGTGCGGGAGTCTCCACACCCTTTAAGGAGAAGTATTTATATCCCATTAATAGAGAAAGAATTATGTTTCAATTGGTAGCATGCAACTTAAAATTTTGCAAACATTAGATACAATCAAACAATAACAAGGTTCATTTACAAGGTAATCTACTGCCCTTTATTTCACATTAGTCTGTCACATCAGAAGATCACAGCTTTCAATAATTATACAAACAAATTCCCTTGATGGGTGCTTTGTTAGATTCCTGCAATTTTCAAGTTTATCAATGAAATAAGTTCTGAATGTGGCAATGTGGAGAAGCTTTGGGATAATCTGTGGATAAGACTGCCAGACTATCAACAAGATTCCACATCCATGCAACTCCAACTGCTTCCTTCACCTCCTTGCAGATGTACCACATGTCCAAAAAAAAGTCAGCATTGGTTAATGTAATTAAAATCTGACTTCCTCCTGAGCTGGCAAATACACATGAATTGTCAAGTACAGAGGTCAGTGTGAAACCACTGAAAGATCTTCTCAGCTTTCAAGAAAACAAAGACTTGAAGCCAAATTGACAGAGGCCACACTGATACCATTCCACTCTCATAAGATGAAGGTATCACACACACTTCATTTTGCTTCTGCGATGCAGTGCCTGGTAGACTGTGAGGGTCACCCAATGGATGTTTTAACAACTGCCTGGTTTATAGAGCTCTGCAACAGATAATTCATCCTAACGTCTAGTCGTCATCCTGTCATGGCCTTGAGCAAGTTGAACCCACTTCAACACAAAGCAGCTATTGAATTCTTGTCTAGGTACTGTCAAATCCACATCACCATCATTGCTGGTTCCAGCTACGCTGACCATGATAAAAGAGTACAATGAGGGTTTTTTAATTCACCCAACAGAGCTTGCATTCCAGTACCTTTGGGCAGCTGAAAAGATATTCAGAAATTGTTATATATGAGTGTGTTTGTATGCATGCATATGTGTGATTTTCTTGCTTTACAGAACAGCTCCATTT
Organism: Apostichopus japonicus; assembly: GCF_037975245.1. NCBI lineage: Eukaryota > Metazoa > Echinodermata > Holothuroidea > Aspidochirotida > Stichopodidae > Apostichopus > Apostichopus japonicus. The sequence goes on along the minus strand of NC_092568.1, from coordinate 34,800,770 downwards.
TGATAAGCTATGTAACGTGGAAACCTGCCAATCATATGTTTGAAATAGGACAGGCTGAAACGATTCTTAAATGGAAAGCTTAACGACTTCTTGCATTTTTATACATCACTGTTCAGGTAAGGCCAGTAAGGGCAGCATGAAGAATAAGTAACAATTAATAATTATCATTATGCCCATTTGCTGTCTGCATAATAACAAACTGAATGATGTCATCAGCCCTGTGCTCAGTTGACAACACTGACAAGTAGGCACACTATGTCAGTGTGATCCATGAAACCTTATTAAGGACATGACCTTATAGTATATATGTTAATGGAAAATACATTAGCTACAACATACACCAGTCTTCAGTTGTTGCAGGGTTTTTTTTTCTCGACAGACCCATTCAATCTGTTGCACCTACTATAGCCTAGTACTACATTCCTGAGAAATTAACAACACAATATCAGTCTTAGGTTTGCCCACAGACTCCCAACTATTGCTAACTCCTACACTCAAGTATATAGTTTAGTTTAGTAGAAAAAAGACCAGGAGAGACATTCAAGTCCCCATTAAGGACCCTAAGGCTATATGAGAGGAATAAAACCAAGGCCATCAAATGTCATACCCAATTACAATGCTTAATGTACTCATCCAAAGTATTCTTAAACCCATTCACACTACTTGCAATTCAACCTTCTCGGGCAAACCATTCCATCCATTCACAACCCTTGTATAAGTTGTATTAGACTTTAGAGAAAAAGTTATGCCGACTATTAATCCTACTATGTAACTTCTGGAGTTTAATACAATGACCTCTGGTACAACTACTTTTTGGCAAACCTGAAAAGATCAGTGAAGCATAAATTGTCATTTTATGTGTAGGCCTACTTAATTTAATTGAAGGATCTATTAATGTAGGCCTGATGCTATAGTTGTGCGTCTGTAATCTAGCCTAGCCAGGACTGTGATGTGTGCTTTTCGTTTGTATGACTAAAGTAGGACTAGTAGTATGAGGCGTAAAATAAAACAAGTGTAATGACAGGTTTTCAGCTAGTTTTCTATGCATTTCAGGTGTGAAGATAAACGTAAATGTCATTAACTAACGCATACTCTAATTCATTACCTGATATCCATTTTGTTCCTCGTATGCCTGTCAAAATCTGACATTCTGAGTCGCTTCGTTTGTTCGCAACGAGCACAGTGTGCAAAGCTGCTATATATTGTGTGTGGTGTTTTTCGTGTTTCGCGCAACTGGTAACGACAACTGGACCTATTTTGATGCCCATGGTTTGCGTGTGACGTCACAAATCGCCAGTTGGCCAAACTCTCTCTATATACGGCTCTGATAGTTTGCAATGCGGAATCTGCAGTTTCGCCCCTCCCTTGGCAAATTCCTGGCTACGCGCCTGTTCACATTGGAATTGATAAGTTTTGTTTGTGCGTAATAGCCAAGTAAATGAGAACCTATAGTAATCTTGCTATATTTTAAGTATACGGCTACTTCCTCTGTAGTGTGTATTTCCTTTTTCGACTCTACATTGACCATTCCTTGAAATTACGACTTTCTACGTCAAACGTTCGACTATTCCCTAAATATATATTGATTTTATATTTAACCAAGCTCCAATTATTTCAACATTAAATTCGCTATTATAAAACTGGGCGATATGTTATCCTCTCAATGCGATTTGAATACATGAGATATTTTTACCTGATATTCAGTAATATGATTACTGTAAAAGAAAAACCAAATAACACGATACTGTCAACACTTAAGTAATATCCCTATCAGTTTACAGTATGAGTCTGGCCTGATTATGTTTATGTACAAAGCTCCAGCAGTATTTGCTATATGCCATGGCGTATATATTAATAGGTTATAAAAAGGGTCCCAGAATCCCCTTCCCGGACGGCTCCCACCCCCTATACACACACACACGCTGAATCCCGCTCTGGTATAACGAAAGGTCCATACAAACCGTTGCAATTTCTGTGTTTGCGCACAATATTGATACGGTGTGTCGATGTTTCTCCTTTTATTAGAGAAATTTTAAGGGAGAAAGTCGATAATTCGATGGATTATAAGGTATATAATACCAAACATTAATGATGAGATTGCCTGACATTCTTTTGTTAATACAAATGATCCAGCTGAACGATCAATTACGAAACGTTGTGCTCTTGGTATCTCTATGGTTACTATAGCGGATGGCAGAAACACTATACACTACCATCTTCATTTAACCAATGTCATAAAAGCTGGTAAACAATCGTTGGCCTTAAGTCCAATCCATATTTACAACACACTTTTCATTTACATACACGTATATACTCGAGTAACAACATGTTGTAGGTTACCATATACGTTTACTATATTATGTACTTGATCTATACTTCTATGTATTGAGCACTTTTGCAGCAGGAAGTGAACAACTGAGACTTGGTTACGTGATAGACAGGGTTGTTTTGTGAGAGTTTGCAAGACAAATTTAGTGATTGGATACACAATCAGACGGGTAGACATTTCTAGACGACGATCCCGAAACAGTTAGTGTAAGTTTATTTTATATTTTTAACGGTAGGCTATGTGTTTTCTTAGTTTGGTGTCACTTGTCAGACTGAAATGTGTGTACAAGTCACGTCATTCTTTCGAAGCTTCGTATAAATATTGTGCAGGGTGGAGGGGTTATGAGTGTGAAGGTTACAGTGTCCGCTCCCTGTCAATACCACACTAGGAACAACATTAGTGCTATGCAGTGTTGCTAAGCGGACTCTTCCGAAGAATTTGTGATTTCCAGATTGCGAACTGTGATTAGAGTTCTGTTCTTTCAATGGTTTCGAAACAACTTTTAGCACCACGATATCACTACGGTGATGATGAATTGGATTTTTTCCACCTCTTTCAGTGTTGCAGATATGTCTGATAGGGACGCTACGTGCTGATTCCATGAGTAGGAATGGGAACGACATTTTCACTCAGGGAGGTAGGAAGCTTCCAAAAAGTGGGGGGGGGGGCACAACATCAGAGGGGCACTTTCTCGTTCCACAACCACCACTCGTTATGCTATAAACCGATAAACACCGGCCATATCACTTAAAATATATATGATGTGTTAGTATGCTATCAATTATTTAGATTGAGATTGCTAATTTTTAATTTACCGTGCTAGAAATAGATATGGGTTGCCATTTCAAGAATAGCATGTACAAGTTAAAAATAAATAATTAAAATAATATATTAAATATCGCAAACGAAAAATATATCTAAAAGACAGTTCTTCATCAAAGGGGCACATTTTATTTGCCAGTAAGGAACATTTGCTATTTTGCAAAAAAGTGGGGGCAAGTTTGCCAGGGTGGCATTAATAGTCATTGGTGGTTTATTAACATGCTGGCGTATGACGACTTTTGGCCAAATTTACGCTAAGCTCACTGTACGAACTAGGATCTGGGCTGTCCCTAATTAGTTATTTATTTAAATTATTAATAATGGCGTATGAGGAAATACACCATGTTGTGGTATGATTCCCAGGATGGCAAGTGGAGAAACTCACATATGCAGTCGTGGCGGAATTTTTGGGACATCGTTCCTATAGGCCAGGGGTGGGCAACTTACGGCCCGCGGGCCACATGCGGCCCGCCAGTGATGTTTTTGTGGCCCGTGAGATGTCTCAAGAAATAGAAAAAGATCAATCTATTTTACATCATCACAAAATACAAGCTAGCTGCTTAGAATTTATCTGCACTAATGATTCTGTCAGGTAGGTCTATTATCACCATTAATTATCAACTGTAATGTTTTGACACTATGGTTTTGTGAACACAGATTAGTACACACACTTATTGCTTGAACGTCTTCGGAATCAAAGGTTTGAAATCAACAGCAGGTCGTTGGTTAGGTGCGGCCCTGTCAATCTTTCACTCCTAAAATCTGGCCCATTCATTCAAAAAGGTTGCCCACCCCTGCTATAGGTCTATATCTGAGGCCCTGGGGTCATTCCTTGACCGATTTGGTGCAATATAATGTGCCCATTTCGAATTAAATTTATTCACAGATTGTTAGTTGTCATGGGTTTCGAACAATTTAGGGGTATTCTATCCTGAAACATATGACAAAATGGGACTGGGGTTCCAGCTCGCCGCATCGTTTGTCAACTTGCACTGGGTTATAAAGTTCATGTCGATTGGAATAACTAGTAAAAGAAATAATCCACGAAAAATGAAGGTCGCTAGAACTTTATTGCAGATTTCCTGAGTGACGAATTTGTAATTTTCACCCGAAATCACGCAACTAGATGGCTGCTATCCAGCCTGGCAAGTGCCATCTCCAGCGGTCAGGCAAGTATTGAAATCTGAAATATTCTTGGTACGCTGCCTGCCAACTGATGGTGGTGCTCCGCTTAGATAGTACGGCCGGAATACTCGAATCGATTACGTCCCCCCCCCCACGTATCAATTCGGATTGACGCCCCTGATAGAAAGGAAGCGTTGTAAGGATTGCAGGTTCTCTTTCACATTGGAATTGATAAGTTTTGTTTGTGCATAATAGCCAAGTAAATGAGAACCTATAGTAATCTTGCTACATTTTAAGTATACGGCTATTTCCTCTGTAGTGTGTATTTCCTTAGATAGTTCAAAGAACATGAGGTAAGCCTGAATGATCTAGCAACGCTGTAGAGTGTATCCTAGTATGAAACGTATGTGTGCGTTTGGCGGGGGGGGGGGGGGGTAGGGGGATGGGGAGGGTGATAGCTGTTTTAGCTGCCCCACAGGTGATAATTGTGCAGGCTGCCTTTTGTCATATTTCTGATGGCTACACTTACTTTCCATTTTCACTCTACCTATGTGTAATGTGTTTCTTAAATCCTGTGATATTGTTTTTACTTACGATTTGTACATTTTCTAGATCTGTTATCGTTTATTATGGAAAATGTGTTATTTTTACTACTGAATCCTTTTTCGCGAATCGGTATCTTTGTAACTGATTCACGAGATGCGTTGCTGTTGCTATGGACGCTGGTACGAACCGTTGGCTGATCATATTTTTCAGTTTGTTGGTTTCTATGCCAATTCAGAGAAAGCATAATGTCTACAGTAAGTCTGAGCTATTGCGATATCGACTGAGGACTCGTAATAAAAAATCTGAAAATTCGAATGCTTTGTTGTTGCTATGGAAAATGGAAACGCTTAGCTGATCATAACTGATAGGATGTGTTTCTCAGTGTGTTGGTTTCTATGCCAATTCAGGGAAAGCCGGTCTACAGTAAGTCTGAGCTACTGCGATATCGATGAGTGGGATGTTCTTTTCAAACTGTTTTCTATTTACCGCCCTCCTCATTCACGGAGAAACGGTTTCACTGCGCTAATGTGATATCGATTGAGGACTTTAATACAAGACCTGAAATTTCGAATGTCTTGTTGTTATGGAAGCTGGTACGAACGATTGGCTGATCATTACTGATGGGATGTGTTTCTCAGTGTGTTGGTTTCATACCAATTATGGGAAAGCCTGTCTCCAGTAAGCCTGAGCTACTGCGATATCGACGGATGAGTGTGATGTTCTTTTCAAACTGTTTTCTATTTACTACCCTCCTCTGGTTTGACTTTATCATTATTTCAGACTAAATTTCATCGTTCCCTGTAGAATGTGTGCACTACACAAGATAAATTTCTTACCTGTGGTGATTTCAGTTTTCATTTTGATAATCCATCTTGTGATGGTGACATTGATAGCAGTATTAATGACTATAACAATACCCTTAATAACGTTTTGGATAATCATGCTCCGTAAGCTTGTTTCCAACCCCTCCCTCTTCCCTGCTCCTTTCCTCCCTTCCCCCTCCCTCTCCTTTCCCACTACCCTCCCCTGCACCATTGTTAATGGATAAAATAGTGACTGAACAAACAATCTGAAGGTATCTCAAGACAAGTACCGTAAGTCAAAAGTAACCGTCCAAAAAGAAATTTACTAGACCCAACATTGATTTTTCAATCCAGTTATTCTTTTTCTCAGAACAGAATTGCTGAAAACAACCAAACGCAGTTCTAATTGTAAACAGTGAAGTTAGAAGAGATTGATCTCTATCCCAGTCGTGTTTACCAATCAAAGTACCTATTACCACACATTAAGAGTTCAACTTGGTTAGCTCTCACTTGGTTCGTACTGGAAAAAACGGCGACTTTCCGGAAACCATGTGATTTACGTAGATTGCTTGCTACGCGGAAAATCGCCGTTTTCTTCCGGGTTTAAACCAAGCGACAGCTAACCAGGTTGAATTCGTAATGAATTACCAGACAAATATGCAAATATTTTGAGTGAGAAAATTGAAGACATTTGAGCAAGCATCATGCCGTGCTTACGAACGACCATCCTTCACTGCTTGACACTACTACAACCAGGCGCGTAGCCACGGTGGAGAATGGGGCGACCACCCCCTCCCCCTTGAGCATAATTTTTTATACGTTTTTATGATATCGCTATTATTTTCTAGACCTAGAAACTAGAATATGAATGCTTAGATGCAACTTGCAAAGGCTGGAAAGTGCAATTTCCAGCGATTTTCGTCCAAAATTTTCTTGCACTCTTCGCGCCAACCAATGGTGGCGCTACGCTTAGATAGGTTCCAATGCCGAATGTAAGGCTCTAACAATTTGCCTACAGGTTCGCCCGTCCCTTGTGAAATTCCTCACTACGCGCCTGACTACAATGAGATTCTTTCAATATTCTGTAAAATATTGGTAGAAGAGGTGTATTATATTAGAAATTGTATCTAAACACTGTTGTCTCGATCCCATGCCTAATAAATTGATTAAATATTGTAAATCTGACTTGGGGTCATCTATCTCGTAATACCTTAACAAGCTTAATGTTTCAGTGTCTCGACTGAAAACGATCGGAGATCGCAGCTTTCACATGCTTCACCCACCCCTCCCACGTTGGTGGGAAGGTCTCTAGACTCACTTGATCGGTGTAAGCATCGTCTTTTATTAGATGTTTTCTTTTCGCCATCAATCATGTAAAGGGCATTGAATATTTTTTGTCGGGTTCTGCGCTATATATTATTGTTAATGTTGTTATTGTGGTTATTATTATTATGTTCCTAATGAAAAATAAATTGAGCAACTCAAGTGAGAGTTTTTAGTCTGCTAGAATTTTGTAGGTCTTTTATCAGATGAATTTGAAGTTTGGTTACTAATTTTTACAGGGGCAATCAAATTCCGGTTAGTTAACGTAAGAGCATGGATGATAATTATTAGACCGTGTAGCATATGTAGCAAATGTCTAGCATATTATAGTGTCTAGCATATTTAGGGGCAACACTGATGATATTTAATATAATGCGACTAGAGAAGATACGAAAGTAAAACTTTTGTCTTTGAATTATGTCGCAATAATTAGGTTGATAATAACATGCATCTAATAAGAGCGATATAACAGACTTGAAAATATAAACAGTGTGCATAATATTGTGCACAATTTAAAATGTAGGGGACCATAGGCCCAAGAGACCTACGATGATATTTTGGTCTGTACTGCTACTGCATGTTTATCATGTACTATTACAGTCATACAGATGGAGAGCAAACAGAGTGCCGTTGTAAAGAATCCTTGTCTGCAGGATAGTCACGATGAAGTAGTCGACGAAAAAGTCCTTCAGGTGAGAAACCAAAAGAAAAAGAAAGCAAACATGTGTTGTTGTTGTCCAACTAAATACAGATCTCTTTACACACAAATAAGGCCCGGGAAGTATCTGCAACGGACTACACAATAAGCTTTTATATATTGTTTTCTGCCCCGTATCAGGGTCTCGGAGAGACTGTCTCTGAAGAATTGCTACGGGTTAGTAAATACTGTGAATTTTTTTTTAGTGGACCAAGTTTCCTGTTTTTTTACGAGGTAATATCCTGACACAAATCAAGGCTCCAGCCATTGTATGAGTTTTTTGACAGAAATCGATGTTTTCATTTTTAATTGATTACATGAATTGCTCATTATCGTTCCATTTAATTTAAACTGTCTAATCAGAGTTTCGTGATAAAAATGAATAATGTGAGTTTGTGTTGTACCCAAATGTCTGTGTAACCTGGCGAATAATACTGTCGATTATACCAGTTAGCGACTTTGTACTATTTGCCGATGGTACCATATGACACACAAGCAAGGCCCATGGATACATCTGCTACGGATTGTATACTAAGTTGTTATATATAGTTTTAACAATAAATCTAGTTTTCAGCCCTATACGTTGTGGCACTGATGTATAATTAACTTCTTAGTAAGCTGTTAAGACACGTTGTACTTCTGTGTTTGGCTGACAGTTAAGGAATTGTCATGGAGACACACAACGAAATTTGATTCTTATGTTTGCCAGGATATTGCCCCAGAAATCGCCAGTGAAAGGAAGAAGGTAGCGAGGAATCTCGGATTCAAAGCCCATGAAATTGATATCATTGAAGCAGATCATGATGGAGCAGGCAAGGGTGGTATCACGGAAACCGCATACCAGATGCTCATCAAGTGGAAAAGCAGCAAAGGGGGACAAGCCACGATAGGGACCTTATCAAATGCACTGGAAAAGGCAGGTTTAAAGAACGTCGCAGAAAAAGTTAAAAGTAACATAAGATAAAGTGAAGTCATCATGGTTCTTCACATTTTAAATAAAAATTGAATCTTAACAATAGCAATAATAATAGTTTGAACTTTAGAATGAAAACATTGGGTTTCTCTTTTTTTTTTGGGAGGATTTTTAGGATGTGGGGTTGAGGTTGGGGGTGGGGGGGTAGATCAAGACATGTCGCACACAATATGTTTGTACTGTTTTACTCAAGCAATGGAGCAAATGATTTAAAGACATAAATTGGTATTTATATTTGATTTAAATTGGTATATCTTCACCGTGATGCCGTGATGCCGTCTTCATCGTGACGCTAGTCAAATTTATGATAGGAATAAACTGAGATACAAAGGGTTGGTGTATTCGAAAAACAAAGACCTCATTAATACTTTTATTATTTGTTTCTTGTATACTTTGATATCGAATTATTATTCCGACTGATCATAGAATGTTTCATCTAAGCGGTTTTTATACGTACATAGAGTACCATTTGCAAACAGTTGTCTTACATCTGACTTTATAAACCATTCTGTCACGTAATTGAAGTTAACATGCAACGATTAATTAAGAAAGATCTACGTGTACTCTCTTGATTCCTTAAATAAATAATGGGTTTGTAAAAAAACAAAAAACAATTAGTATTGAAATGTAACAGTCCCGAAAAATTGAATGATTTTAAGGATGGTAACGTTTCTAAAGCTGATACTATCCCCAAGATATTCAGTTTAATATATGATATAACTATGAAATGTTCCTCTAAGTTTAAGTTGATTATAACGTTGGCTCTTCAGTAAGTTAAAATGTTTGGAAAAAGTACACAAAGAAGCAATATTTCCATATTATATCACTTTTATTCGGTGGCGCCATGTATTTTGCCATGAAGCTAAAAAACAGAATTCAAGATCCAAATCAGGAGGACAGTGGCTAGAATAGTCACCGGACTTTATGACCACCTGTAAAGAAAAGAAAAACAAAATGAGGAAACTAAAGTAACTCATCAATATCTACACATCCTAGGAAAAATATATCAACACCTAAAACCAATTCCAGAAGGAAAGATGCAATGGCCATAATTATAACATATTAACAATTCCAAGAGCAGTAGAGTTTGCCAACGCAGAACAATCTTCAAAGTACAAGTAGTAAAGACTATTACGTCATTGGCACGTCTACCTATACAACAACTTAATACCAAACAAAATAATATTGACTGTACACTGTTTTAACTACCAAACATAAACTGCTCTAATTTGTGATGTACTATTCTGCTTTAGGTTGCAACCTATAAAAAAAGTGAGCTTACCTGCTGTATGGTGACTTTTGAGTTCAAGAAACTCAAGTATTTTTTCCAGTTATCTGGGGCTACTTATTCAAATTTGAGAAAGTAGAAATCGACTTTCAAACCCTACAATTGCATGGCACGTTGTGCCAAGTAAGAACAACCAGTTAGAACTAAAAATATTTGACGTTTTTATGTTATCTTAACTATATTCAATGCAGTATTTGCAACTCGATATCTCAACTAAATTACACTTTACCTTGAACTGTTGACTTAACTAAAACGTCTCCATGCAGCAGGTTACCTCAGTTTAACCAAGCTAGTTGAACTTAGCATTCAAGTTATTACAACACAACAATACACTTTCTAACTATTTATTTTAAAACAAGTAACAAGTATACAAGTAACGTTAACATCATTATCGATAAAAGATAAAAATAAATTACAGTACTTATCCAGACTGAAAATTTTCTTGCAATCCTATAATTAGCATAGACATATATCCACTGATTATGTGTATGCAAAAGTAGTATTAACGTTTTGGATAACCATGCTCCGTAAGCTTGTTTCCCACCCCTCCCTCTTCCTGGTCCTCCCCTCCCTTTCCCCTCCCCTCTCCTTTCCCACTACCCTCCCCTGCACCATTGTTAATGGATAAAATAGTGACTGAACAGACAATCTGAAGATATCTCAAGACAAGTACCGTAAGTCAAAAGTAACCGTCCAAAAAGAAATTTACTAGACCCAACATTGATGTTTCAATCCAGTTATTCTTTTTCTCAGAACAGAATTGTTGAAAACAACCAAACGCCGTTTTAATTGTAAACAGTGAAGTTAGAAGAGATTGATCTCTATCCCAGTCGTGTTTACCAATCAAAGTACCTATTACCACACATTAAGTGTTCAACTTGGTTAGCTCTCACTTGGTTCGTACTGGAAAAACGGCGACTTTCCGGGAACCATGTGATTGACGTAGATTGCTTGCTACGCGGAAAATCGCCGTTTTCTTCCGGGTTTAAACCAAGCGACGGCTAACCAGGTTGAATTAGTAATGAATTACCAGACAAATATGCAAATATTTTGAGTGAGAAAATTGAAGACATTTGAGCAAGCATCATGCCGTGCTTACGAACCACCATCCTTCACTGCTTGACACTACTACAACCAGGCGCGTAGCCAGGGTGGAGGAGGGGGCGACCACCCCCTCCCCCTTGAGCATATTTTTTTATACGTTTTTATGATATCGCTATTAATTTCTAGACCTAGAAACTAGAATATGAATGCTTAGATGCAACTTGCAAGGGCTGGAAAGTGCAATTTCCAGCGATTTTCGTCCAAAATTTTCTTGCACTCTTCGCGCCAACCAGTGGTGGCACTACGGCTTAGATAGGCTCCAATGCCGAATGTAAGGCTCTAATAATTTGCCTACAGGTTCGCCCGTCCCTTGTGAAATTCCTCACTACGCGCCTGACTACAATGAGATTCTTTCAATATTCTGTAAAATATTGGTAGAAGAGGTGTATTGTATTAGGACTTGTATCTAAACACTGTTGTCTCGATCCCATGCCTAATAAATTGATTAAATATTGTAAATCTGACTTGGGGTCATCTAACTCGCAATATCTTAACAAGCTTAATGTTTCAGTGTCTCGACTGAAAACGATCGGAGATCGCAGCTTTCACATGCTTCACCCACCCCTCCCACGTTGGTGGGAAGGTCTCTAGACTCACTTGATCGGTGTTAGCATCGTCTTTTATTAGATGTTTTCTTTTCGTCATCAATCATGTAAATGGCATTGAATATTTTTTGTCGGGTTCTGCGCTATATATTATTGTTAATGTTGTTTTGTGGTTATTATTATTATGTTCCTAATGAAAAATAAATTGAGCAAATCAAGTGAGAGTTTTTAGTCTGCTAGAAGTTTGTAGGTCTTTTATCAGATGAATTTGAAGTTTGGTTACTAATTTTTACAGGGGCAATCAAATTCCGGTTAGTTAACGTAAGAGCATGGATGATAATGATTAGACTGTGTAGCATATTTAGCAAATGTCTAGCATATTATAGTGTCTAGCATATTTAGGGGCAACACTAGAGAAGATACGGAAGTAAAACTTTTGTCTTTGAATTATGTCGCAATAATTAGGTTGATAATAACATGCATCTAATAAGAGCGATATAACAGACTTGAAAATATAAACAGTGTGCATAATATTGTGCACAATTTAAAATGTAGGGGACCATAGGCCCAAGAGACCTACGATGATATTTTGGTCTGTACTGCTACTGCATGTTTATCATGTACTATTACAATCATACAGATGGCGAGCAAACAGAGTGCCGTTGTAAAGAAACCTTGTCTGCAGGATAGTCACGATGAAGTAGTCGACGAAAAAGTTGCATACACACAAGATTAGAAATAATCAGGAATACTAATCTGAGTTGCAAACCCGAAACAAGATTTCATGATATTCACATTCTAATCAAGGATTTTGTGCTTCTTGTTTTACCATGATGGTAATTAAACATCAGCTTAGCAATCTTGCATTAAATATGATATAGATACGGTGGAAACTTTTCTAACATTTAAACATGGAAATATTTTTATTGTCAAGTTGTCTTCTTTCGTAATGGATAATGGTGAGACGATAATCTGGACTCTTCTGGATATGCTGACGTTACAACCTGTAATGTTGACTTTCTGCAATCAGTACAATATAAAATCACCAAAGTGAGTTCGAGAATGCCAACTAATTTAAAACAACACCTGCAATACTATCTGCCCCAAATTATGTAATGCTATGATCCCAATCAAACAACAAAAATGTAAAAGCAACAAGACTGGGGCCGTTAAGATGAAAATTTAGAAACAAGAAATGTGTCATTAAATGGTTAAGACTGTGCTTTTTCATCCTCTTAGTTAGGTTTTTATTGACCTGATTATACGGTAACTTTGTTGCGTTCTGCTTAGGAAATTTTGGGCATGCTTGTTTTCCAACAAGGGTAAAAACAAAAGCTCAATGATTTTCCCAAGACTAAGATTGAGTTCATACCTGTCCATCTGTTTTTTGAGAATCGAATACATATGGTGACTGGAAAAGAAACACCTCACTTTGAAGAAAATGTCCTGGCTATCTCTCCTTTGTTTTTCTTACAGATGACATCTAAACCACCATTTCCTTCCTTCTGAAGGCATATTTCTGGGCCATATTAGAATGAATCAGTGACACGTCTTTCTTCTTCCTTTCCATACCTTTAATGTTGAATGGTGTCGACATTGAAAGTGTTCCTGGTTCAGATTAGCAGAAGTTATATTTCGCCTGTATTTGACAGTATGAAGACAGTACAGACAATTTTTGTATTTCAGAAGCAATTTTACTTGATAGAGCCAGTTGGAATGTTTGAAATATTTCCAAATATATTCCTGTCATTAAGGTATTGAAATCTTATTGCAACATGAGGATGTTTTCTCAGAGGTAATGATGAAGTATGTAACCCAATTGAAACCTTCAGAGAAAAGCAAAAAATGAATCGTATGTACATACTGCGAGGAAACATTTCACCAAAGAAGAGTAATAAACTTTCTGTTATCTTTGCAAATATCGTATAAGTAAAAAGTATGGATTCCAAATTGTAAGTGAACAGTTGATACAAGATCTAAGTATGTTAGAGAAATAGGACATATCTCTCATTTGGAAATATGTTCCGTATCACTTCAGTAAAAGTGTGTCAAAGATAATTGCAGAAAATCTTGGCAGCCATTGTAATTGGTGGAGTTATGGAGTCATTCACTGCAACCAGGAGTTTTGGATTTTGCATGTATGCATATAAGGGTCTTAAAGAGCTAATATAGATTTCATTGCAGGACAGAGGCAGTTCATACTACACATATGAGGTTTTCAAGTCACCCGTGGTTTACCCTCAGATACTATGCATGATTTGTTAAAGGGTGTTTGTCCAGTTGTGTGGAGCAAAGTAATGACTTATTTTGTAACTTCTGATGTGATCTCGATTCAAGAGTTTAATCACAGGTTGAATTTGTTGGAGTTTAAAGGTAATGACAACGCTGTTAAAACCTGTACCATTAAAGTGGAATACTGTTAACATAGTCATCAAACAGACATCCATGCATATTTCATGTTTAATGCGAGCTTCACTGTTTTTATTGGGTGATATATATATGAGGGTCATAACCACTGGCAGTTTATTTATTAGTACATAGGTTTGCTTGAAACTGTGTCTTTTTCAGAAAACAAGCATGCTTATGCTGCCAGGCTTAGCTCACCAACATGCTATAAGGTCTTTCAGGAGCAGCATCTCCTTAGTCCTCTGCCATTGTAGTTTTAACCATGTAATGCTTGGATGTATCTGCCAGAGTAGCACCGTTTGTTGTCAGAGCTTCAGTAGCTAGAAATAATTTTTATTAACACACTCTCCTGTTTCAGGTTTACCACAGGCAGTCCTAAAACAAATCACTTTACAAGAGGAGAAAAATTTGCCACTGAATTAGAAATTTGTGGATCACGGTTTGACGCAATTGATACCCTAATTTTTGAAGGTTGTACAATTGTTTTCTTTGACTTGATTGGCTTTATATAACTATTACTAATGAAGTAAGTGTTAAGGAAATCATTGAGTACATCATTACAATAAAATTATGATGTTTCGGGCACCATATAACAATGATTGTGTTATAATAGAAGTAAACAATAATGAGGAAATCCTTATTGTTAATCAACAGAGGCTTAGCATACCTGCCAACATCATTATTAAACTCAAGGTCTTACAAGGAGTGGGACGATTGGATAATCAGAAGAATCAACAACAAAGACAGAGTTACAGTTGTGAGCGAACAACCATCGACATATGTTGGCCAGTCTTTTCCGTTAACTGAACTTCCATGGGATGGTGGACACATCAGTTCCCCCTTCTGCTATTTTCTCGTAATATATCCAGCTATTCTCATTTGGAGGGAGAAAGTATCTTTTCTGAACCTTTAGAAATTGACTCTGCAAGTGATGAAAATATGACATACCCTTTATGCTGAAATTGTTGCAACGGGGTGGGGGATGGGGGGAGGGCGGGTTCTGTTGTGGATCTGAATTTAAAGCCATACTTTTCTAATTGCCATGGAACCATAAAGGATGTTAGAGTTGCAAAATAATCTATTCAATTTTGCCTCTCATTGTAAGAATATTGAAAAACAAGGCTAACAGACAAGCTTCGAAATGAGAGAAAGCAGAAATTTAAGAAGAAGATCAAAACATCACACTGAGTAACAAAGTGAAAACCGCACCCTGGCAGAAGATGACATCAAATCTAAAGACCCTAAAACTTACAACAAAAATTCCTCATCTGTTTTGTCATATCTTTGACAGAACTTGATATAAGCCCAGCCCTGTTTCTGACATCCTTAAAAATTTATTTATAAGTATATAGCATCACAAGTTACGTAAGGTAGAGATGTTACAAAATATATTGGCAACAAAAACACTACTGTAAATGCTATCATTCCTAAACAAGCAATTGATGGTATTTATGTGTGATATCAAGACCATAATACTTGATTTACATTAAACTTGGATAAACATAATTCTTGGTAAATGACGAACTTTTGGTACCGATGCTGAACCTCTGCAGTCAAGTCAGCGCGTGTATGTATGTGTGTATACCACGAGCTTGTGGACATGATATCTCAAGAACTACATGTTGGAGGGATATCATACTTTATATATTTTGGTCATGGGTAGTAGACGATCCCGGTTGTTTTTCTCTGCACGTATCATGAATATCAATGAGTAGGCTAGACTTTCATTAATCACCAGTTACTTGGAGGTTTCACACGTTACAGCTTAAATAGAAAGTATAATATCCAGTATGTGTGTTTGGTTTTCCTACTTTCGTTGGATGTTGTAAGATATGAAAATGACAAAGAGAAATGAAAAGTAACTTCAAGGACTGATAACTGTGACTTATCACCATCGAAGAAAGACCAAAGTTGAAGGGAAGATGACTTTAGAGTAACAGAAGGTTAAGAACTACCCATCTTTGCTGGGAACAAGTGAAGTATTTTGATGAATATGCTCTTGTAAACCTTAAATATAGGGCTGTTAATAAATTGAAGGTCATAAGTCATCTGAAAAACTGTACCTTTCTTCTCAGGTTCGCGAATGGTCTAAACTAAGTCCCTATGTTACTAGATTTCGAACTAATCACACTGAAGAGTAATTTGTGGCACATGTGGACCTTATTATTTTAGGTGAAAAGTACAGTTGACCAGGGCATTAATTCTTCTATGTTGTTGCCTTAGATAATGTGTGTGTGTTGGTTGTTATATAATTATCAGATATTTCCAAGGACTTGTTTTCACAGTTCAAGGTCAATAAAGGCGCACAAGAAAAGCTTGTAACCAAGCTTTCTCAATAATGCTATCATGAACTATAGGGAAGGTGAATGGTCTAAATTTTTCAAATATTGAAACCTATTATGCAGGGATAAATGGGCACTATGTATGTTTGTTCCTTTTTCATAATGGGTAGATATACCCAAGTGATTATGGTAGTGGCCAATGGTTATGGTAGGCCAACAGAAATTCAACAATGAACCCTTGTAAATTTGGGAGTGGCAAGTTGGATAAATACCATATGCCTATTTGAAATGTATACATATTTCAGTATGCCCCTCTAAGTAGAACTTGTTATTGATATTAACCACAGTTGATGAGGGGTGGGAAACAGATCTGGATGTTGCATCAGGTTGATAAGAGTGATCAAGTGGGTGATGCTCCACAATGACTACAAAAACAGTTTGCCTTGCTGTGAGTTGTGGGGTTATTTTGGATTTTAATTTCCAATCAGAAGGTGCATCTTGCTGCGCTACTACAGTGGCCATATCGCTTTGCTGTAGTATTATGGCCTAATAATGCATATTGACACACAAAACTGAGGTGTAGCGTTTTAACTGTGCACTGATGTGTGCGATCGGGAGACACTAACAATAGAACATGTGTAGCTGTAGGAAATTTTCTGCCCTAAGACTAGTAACAATACAATGAAATGAACTCTACATGCATTTTACTATTTTTCGATTGACGATGTTCATTTAAAAAAAGAGGTATATGGCTATAGCCTGTGATTCCTGTGTATAAGTTTGCTTAAGAAGTAAGCTACAGTAGTTTGTTCGTTGAGTTTGCCGCACGCATGCAAAGCTTACATACTGTGCGATGTATACCTATCTGGTTGTCAAAATGCAAGTGGTCTTCCCCACTTGTTGAATTTGTGGGTTTAATAAAAATAAACTAACAATTTGTTTCAGTCGTGATAGCAAACCTTTGAAGATAGTAACTTGAAGCTTTTCTGGGTTGTGACTCTTACAATCGCAAGTAATCGACCTCAAATAATTTGGAGTTGCCTAAGTTTAGAGCCAACACAAGCAGTATGTCAGATCTACTGCAATATTAGGTGGGTTTAGTGATCGATGAAAGGCTTTAGTTCTTAAGTTTCTTTCTTCGAAAGATCACATTATTATAATTGTAAGTGATTATCCGACATGAACTGACATGAAATCTATGAATCCGTGTACTACAACATAATTTACTATAGTAAGAAAATTAGAGGTCTTTAGGTATGACTTTAAAGTTAATAGGGGCATATTTCAAGTACAGGTAATGCGAGTGTTACCTGTTCTTAGTCATTAGAAAACCAGTACCAATATTTCTATACTGCTTTCCTTTGTGTTAGCCATAATATAAACTACACCCAGCGTCAGTGTATCTTTACACCTTCTTATTATTCTGTATGATTCTTCTAGAGCTCGATAAGGTATATGCCATTATGATTCTGGTTAAAATGCTATCGAAGGATACATAATATGCAAATAAAATGGACGCGTTGTATGATTTCTTGCAATTTAGTTCCGCATCATTAGTAATAGGATTTAGAATATTTATTGAAAAGTGGATCAACTCTTATATCACTTGTCAAGAATGAAATTAATTGAACATTTTAGTTACCAATTTAAATTGATATTTAGACATTTGTCAAGAAAAATGTTAACAGTTAATACATGAGAACAATTTGGAGTACCAAGCAATAAATTATTGCTCTGAAGAAAAATTCAACCAGAATCTACTGGTACAAACTTATTGTTACAATTGAAGAGAAATGGTATCTGAAATTGTTCTCAGTTTTACCCCAAAATATACATTAGGACTTCGGTCATGAAAGATTGATCGGTGTAACCACAGTGAGTTGCCGCTCCCCCTAATCATTTTTGGTTCTTTATTGTCAGCTTAGTTACCTATATATTCACACCTGCGTGTGTGTAGGGGAGGGGTGGGGCGGGAGTAAATGTTTATGTGACTACGTGTCTTGTTTACACTATAACTCGATAAGGAAATGATGGATCATTATTATGCTTGGTTGGTATAGGCCCATGGTGCTCATCTCATGAATGTTAATGAGGTTGTGGAGTAAAAAGTCAAAATCTTCAAATTGCAATAATTCTGCAACTGGAATTTGCATTTGTTTCAACTTTTATATTTAGTTGCTGGTTTCTGGTAGGTACATCTTTATGTGTGTTGAAATTTAATTTAATTTCTAATGCATATTAATGAGGGGTTGAGGCTTAAAATTATATCGTTAACGATAGTTTGTATGACATACACAGTAACTCAACAAAATAAATAAAGATGGATATTCATCATGCTAGTAGGTAGAAATACCCTTTCGATTTTCAGGTTCATATCATAATATTTAAGACCAAAATCTTTAAACAAGCAAAAACAAAACACACACAAAACGGTGTCCTGGTCTCTATACGTCATTGATTTTCTTTTATGTTTATGAAATATTTTAACAAAAGTCGGCAGTTGGGATTGTTTTGCATGCTCTGTGATTTACGTCTGTTTTAAGTATATTATGATACAGTATATATGTGTGTTGCTAAGTCCCAAATGATGTAATAACTTTCTCGACATCGTGGAAATGTTCCTCATTGAAATAACACTCAAACCAGTGACATGACTAGTCGGAAAAATAGATCAGCTAATTTGAGTCAACAGTTGAGTGACTTGTTTAAAACTCTGATGATATTAGTTTCTCTTCTTGCAGTTACATACAAGACGACCACACCGCTCCACCACGTCTTTTTTAAGAAGGTGATAATCTGTTTTCTGCCAAGTCTTCCTATCATGCTATATAAAAGCGGAGGAAGAGAAGTTTGGAAGAAAAATGTATCTTGTAGCTGGTCTGACTAATCTGTTGGCTTCATAAAGGATCAAAGGACTTTCTATCCTTCATAGAAACTGTTCTCCTGACTATACCTTGAGTAAAGCCAACAAGAGCTGTGAGCAAACTAGCAACTAACATGAAGAGTCTGTAAAACAGTTGACACAATCTTAGATTTGCAACTGACAATGATTTTCTCAACCAGGAAACTGTACTAACCAGTAAGATTCTTAAAATGGCTGGCATGCAGAAAAGCAGCAGAGCCACTTTGCACATCGGCATAGTGGTTGTAGTGGATACTGATCTTCTTATATCTTTTGACTGATGTTATAACAAGTGTATAAAAACTCGCATGGGTTACTTGCATGAACTTTTATTTATTAGTTTGCATGTTAGATTTAACAATACTTTAAAAACATTTTCAGATATTAGATAAACTTTTGTTTTATAGTTCTACCTCATTTACTGATATGCCTTAACAATCACGTGGTTTCTTTCACATTTAAAGCTGGTTTAAAACAATAATTGAAATTTCTCTGCTATTCGAATATACTAAATGACACTTGTATCAGCATATTGTATCGGCTATTCAAAATAGTAACTTAAATTGAGAAGCAGGGCAAGTATATCAAGCAAAAAATTGGTTTCATTGGGATAACACCGCAGAGGGTGAACTTATCATGACTGAGTAGAAATGAAAATGGGGCAACCTATGGCAATTAGTAGATTTTGTATTTCATGTTCAAAACAAATTTTGCTGCATTAATTTTATTGTTAGATTCTCTGCCATTGCAGATTCATATATACAATGCTGGAATGTGTGCCACAGAAGTACCGCTTGCTTTCAGTGTTTCAGTAACTATAGACATAAGTTTTTATATCTTACATACTTTTCTGTTTCAGGTTTAAAACAGGCAGTCCAAAACACATCATTTACCATATCCTTTAAAAAGAAGAAAAGTTTGCCACTGTATTAGAAATTTGTGGATAATGGTTTGACGTAACTGATACCCTAATTTGTCATCTTGTATTTGTAGCTACCATTGAAAGCTTTCTATAAGCTAATGATCTCTTAACCCACCATACATAACTGTCCAAGATGCTTTTCTTGTTCCTGTGTTCGTGAATAGAAAACGAAAACTCATTTATAATCTGTATGTGTATCTTTAAACTGTCCTGAGTAATTTTACTTAAGGTCAGTAACTTTACTCACATAGCGAGTGCAACAGCGGATGGAACTGAGAACTCGTATATCCGAGTAATTGTACTATGCTTCTGAGTAGATACACTCATGATAAACGAGAATTGTTACTCACTGTAGTGAAATATATTTTGCGTTTTTTCGTATTGTTGTCTGTTATATAACATTTGGTAACTTTGTTTGACCATATCTCAAATTGTTCAGATTCAGCTGCATAATTATTTGCTGATGTTTAAACGAGTACCTTGCGTGATTGGCTTGTTGAACCCTCGTGATTTATGTTACGTAATAAGTCCTTTTCAATGTCCTTTGATATATATATTGGGCGCACACGGAAAAGGGACCACTGGCATTGGTTGCGTTTAGCCAGAACACGTAATTTATATTTTAAGATCTGGGATCCATGCGAAGCCAATGGAAAGTAATGCCACGTAAGCAGTTCGTAATAGTGGTTGCTGGAAGTTCTCGACATTAAAGAGCTAAAGAGGTATTTTGGTGTTTATATATTATAAGTTAAATGCTTTCTTCATGTGTATTTGCTGGTTCATGTTTGTGCAATAGTGAAATTTGTGTAGTTTTATTTATGCCAAAAAACAAATTATAAAAATGTTGTATTTAGTACTGTAAGTTTTCTATTTTTGTATTTTCGATAGTTTTACGGAGTTTTAGAGTCATAAACGAGTGCGGAGCCAATAAATTGCGGTGACTTTACTCTTGTTCGAAACCGTCTGTCTTTTTTCGTCTTGCCACGACCGGTACACTCACATTTATAGTTATGTAATGGCAAGAGTTAACAAACATAAACATTAAAACTCATAAACAACAACTTTTGCTTCCATTATTTTATTCCAGGGTCTCACAAGTATCGCTGGGTATTGGAGCCAGCGACTCAAAAGATTTTAGAGATAATTTGCGGAAAAGAAAAGAAAAGAGAACGGTGGACCACACTTAGGGCCTTCAGAGCTACAAGTGCATCTGTAATGAAACCTAACCAGACAAGCATTAAAAATATGTGTAAATTGTTCAGTCATAACAAACTGTTAACCAGTTGTACGTATACAGCTTCCAACAGTCGCCTAAATATTCCACAACAACAAAGCAATGATGACTGAGAATAAGAATTACTATCAACGCAGACCATCTACTTAATTTGAATACATTAACAGAGGACACAGTCTTTACGACTGTAATAAGACACGTCTGCCTACTCATATCCTGTGTAGATTGCATTCATTAAAACAACGGGACTTCAGCAAGTCAACCCCACGGTAGGAATAACAACGACACAACCACGTGGTACCGGCTTAACCTAGTGTAACTCACATGGGTGAACATTGTTGTAAAACTGTCGTAAAATAAGTATTATACTCAAGTAAACTGGGTTCGGTTTCCTAAATGCACACAACCAGAAAATCTCGTTTGTTCATTAAACAAGACATAACTAGGCACCAATATACATACAGACATATGCACTTTAACAGTTAGTGGGCGTGGCCACCTTTAAATACAGCTATATATATATGCATTCGTAAACATTAACGGTACATGGGCGCGGCCATTTTAAATACCGCCATCTTACTAAAGAGGGCGCAATTCCAAATTCTAAGTACTTCCCCAACGGGTCAATCTAAAGTACTTCCACACGTGTACTCACATGAGAATCATACAGGTTCTCATGTTTATCTTACATCTTGGTTACGGACACAATATAGATACACTCTTAATTGTTACAACAGAAATGAGCATGACAAATAACAGACTTCAAGCCGCTTAATTTTGATGTAAAAGCCACGTTCCTACACCCACTTAATCGATGTAAAGGTTACGATTCCTACATACACTTAACGTTAACGGTAATCGACCAGCAGCCCATGCACAGCGTGCAAAGTGTTAAATAGACCAGCCTACGCTAAGCGAGCGAAACTTGACAAAACGCCAGTGTGAGCATTGCACTTGAAGATATATAATAGAACTCTGGGCTTGTTTTTAATACGTAAAACATACAAATTACTTGGAAAACATTACACAATGTCTCCATATACGAATAATTACATTTGGAGCTCAACTCGCCCAGCAACGTTTGATACTCTCGAAGAGAAAGTGCGTGAACGGTATACAGCGGGAGCCCAGAGGGTTGGTTAGCTGGGAAGGTAACCAATTGCCTTGTACATCACAATGTTCACAGTACATTCCTGTATATGACTACTCTAGGTCAACTCTCGTTGACCTAGGTCAACTTATGAGGTAACCAGTTTAAAACTACTGGAAAATGATTGGCAGGACTCTATATGTACGGGATGGGCATTACCAGTAATTTGTATTAGTGGGGTACCCCTGCCAGTGGACCCCCAAAATGCCCCTCCTCTCGTTGACCTAGGTCAACTAATGAGTTAACCAATTTAAAACTATTGGAAAATGATTGGTAGGACTCTATATGTACGGGATGGGCATTTTCAGTAATTTTTATTAGAAGGGTACCCCTGCCAGTGGACCCCCAAAATGCCCATCCCCTCATTGACCCAGGTCAGCTCATGAGGTAACCAGTTGAAAACTACTGGGAAATGATTGGCAGGACTCTATATGTAAGGGATGGGCATTTCCAGTAATTTATATTAGTGGGGTACCCCTGCCAGTGGACCTCCAAAATGCCCATCCCCTCATTGACCTAGGTCAGCTCCTGAGGTCACCAGTTGAAACCTAGTGGAAAATGATGGTAAGGACTTCAGATACAAGGGATGGGCATTTCCAGTAATTTTCATTGGTGGAGTATCCCTGCCAGTGGACCTCCAATATCCCCTCCCCTCATTGACCTAGGTCAGGTCATGATGTTACGGGTTGAAAACTAATGGAAACTGATAGGCAGAACTCTATATGTAAAAGATAGGCATTTCCATTAATTTGTATTAGTGGGGTACCCCTGCCAGTTGACTCCCAAAATGCCCCTCCTCTCGTTGACCTAGGTCAACTTATGAGGTAACCAGTTTAAAACTACTGGAAAATGATTGGCAGGACTCTATATGTACGGGATGGGCATTTTCAGTAATTTTTATTAGTGGGGTACCCCTGCCAGTGGACCCCCAAAATGCCCATTCCCTCATTGACCTAGATCAGCTCATGAGGTTACCAGTTGAAAACTACTTGAAAATGATTGGCAGGACTCTATATGTAATGGAGGGGCATTTCCAGTAATTTATATTAGTGGGGTACCCCTGCCAGTGGACCTCCAAAATGCCCATCCCCTCATTGACCTAGGTCAGCTTATGAGGTAACCAGTTGAAAACTACTGGAAAACGATTGGCAGTACTCTTTCTTTAAGGGATGGGCATTTCCAGTAATTTTATATTAGTGGGGTACCCCTGCCAGTAGACCCCCCATATGCCCATCCCCCTCATTGACCTAGGTCAGCTCATGAGATAATCAGTTGAAACCTACTGGAAAATGATAGGTATCACTTCATATTTAATGGATTGGCATTTCCAGAAATTTGTATTAGTGGGGTACCCCTGCCAGTAGACCCCCCACATGCCCACCCCCCCCCCTCATTGACTTTGGTCAGCTCATGAGGTAACCAGTTGAAACCTACTGGAAAGTGATAGGTATCACTTCATATGTAAGGGATGGGTATTTCCAGAAATTTCTATTAGTGGGGTATCCCTGACAGTAGACCCCCAAAATGCCCATCCCCTCATTGACCTAGATCAGCTCATGAGGTACCCAGTTGAAACCTACTGGAAAATGATAGGTATCACTTCATATGTAAGGGATGGACATTTCCAGAAATTTCTCTGTAGTTCACCAACAGCAGTCGAAATAGCGTGTGTGGAGGGTCGTTAACAACACGCAGACCAGTGCGCGGATTACAGATGCTTAAACAATAAGCAACAATAAGCGAGTTCAGAGAACAGTTTATTTGCATTGCGCAATCGAGACTAACAGGTCAAATAAGAATACTCTCGTTGAGACGAGAGTTGCCTGTTCGCGTAACCACGCTAACTTAATGAGCACCTACAGTAAACATTATAAATCGCATAACTTACGTCTAAATTTACTCTGTTTTTTCGTTTCGGGATGGATATTTCTACAAGTTTGGAACAGTTTAAACTTTGGGAAGTTGACAGACTGAAGGAATTTTTAAAGAAACGAAAATTGAAGATGAGTGGCCGAAAAGAAGAGTTGGTTGCTTTAGCGTATGCTGCCGTTCAGATGAACATTGCTGAAGTTAACATAGCAGATGCGCGAAATGAAAAGGCAGATGACAACGCATCGGTACTTCAGGTTGAAGGAGAGACCCTGTCGATCCTTTTTCGGATTTGCCACTTGCATGGGAAGGCGAATTTGCAATGGAAAATGGCCGCCTTGCATGTTCATTGATATTGCGCATTATATTACCAGTATTGATAACATTGAACTGAAGCAAAGACTGATGACGTACTATAAAGATGGTAAAGCCTTCAGCTATTTGGAGTCTGGGTGGCTCGGGGAAATCTTTTACAATGCCATTTCTGCCGAGTCAATGTTGTGCTTTCTAAAGGCAGAGTGTACACCATCGCAGCGTATTAATAATATTCCTTGAAATAACCCCTGGAAATTCCCCCACCTGCTGATTATTTTTATAATGTTCTTCCCAAATAAAGTAAATATCCTTTTTTTCTGTTTGAACAAATTGAACCCACCCTATAAGTAGTAGGATTATGCCAAGAATAAGACTAAGCTTATTTTAAATCACGCATAAAAATGAAGAGAACTAATTTTTCTTAACATGAAAAACCAACTACAAGATATCAACGCCTCTACTATGCAGTCACGGCCAAAAAAAATGTTTTTTTTTCCTGAAACATAAATCCGACTAAGTCGGATTTCCCGCCGCGGAACGCATTGTAGGGGGAGGGGGGGGGGGGTGCCCCCTCAGAAGCTACAGCTTTTTGAAAATTGTAGACCCAAATGACGCGATTTGGTGGCCCATTTTTACAGTGATTGCCAGCGTATTACATATGTGTTAAACCATGTCACGGTAGCACATGAGTCTTTTTGGTGCAATATGAATCCCGGTATCGTAACTACAACCGGTATTTTCCTAAACTTTCATCTATGGTTCAAATCACTTAGTGACGAGACTGTCAATGTCATAAATTCAATAGGCATAGCCTAGGCTACAGTATGTACACTCTTACACGCACTGTTATAAAAAATAAAAAGAATAACACGCTAAATAAGGGCCTGTGTTTTTTAACATATACTTCCAAAAGAAAAGCACAAACCGTGGAAAAAAGCAACCCACACCATCCTTCATTCATACTCGACGTAAGATATTAGATTATCACGTTCGCACATGGATTAAACTAGTAATCCGTACACAAAAAGAAATTGGGAGTTCCCCACTATTCCATGATATTGGAATAGGGCAACCCCTTCAAGTTCAAAAGTTCACAATTAAAAGTTTTAACTATCAACACGTCACCACGTGTTTGGAACTTCAGACAATAAGAATGTATCATAGGGGCTACGTAAACACGGGATTATAAACTACATACATAGGAATAGTACAGATTTATTTCTATCGTTAATCGGCTATTGTTTACTCCAAAAAATATACTTTCAATACGTACAATATCAATCTTCCGTACAATAAATCTTAAACATTAAAAAGGGCGAAAGATAACTATAAATGACATCGTGGAACCCCCCGCATTAATAAACGAATCCATTTCATTACAGCATCAACTCTCAAGTACCGCACAGCAGTGTGTACCAGTACCGTACCCTAGGCTATAATAATATACAGTCTTGTGCGAAGATGGATTTAAACTGGATATACTCCCTGCGGTTTTGGCTAAAAATTTATTAAATCGTTATAATTATTATAACAAAATGAGGTGAAATGCATAAGGGTAAGATTTTGTACATGGGAACCTTCACAATCATCGTTTGAAGAAAAATAAATAACGAAAATTTCAGAATAATTTTGAAGTCCCGTAACATGCTGAGCCCAAGTAACGTTCGATATTTGGTGTAGCCTAGGTCACGTAGTACACGTAGGCCTATGTTGACCCGCAGATAGTGACTGACGGTAACTCGGTAATAATAGAGTTTAATGTGCTAATTTAATGGTTCACCTATGATGTTTTATTGTCGAACACGTCTTATTTCTTTTCATTTTTCCCTTTCCTTCTTTCTTCCTCCCTCTTCATGTTTTTGCTGTCTGCTTTTTTTATTTATTTATTTTTATCTCTGCTCCAAAATTTCCCTCGAGTGACTAAAATTTCCCGGTAACGGGGTTCCCGTGTTACCTACCTTTCCCCTTATACACGTTTTTAGGTCGTAAACTCACCGAAATATGCACTTGAAATAAATTCCGAATGTCGCAATAACCCATTCTTAGTTCGATTATCGTTATGAAAATTGTTTACGTTTTCCGAGGATTTCATTCTCAGTTGACCTGACCCCAAGTGAGAATCGGGCATGCGCACTCGTAACTCTGAACTCGCTTATAGGGATGGTTGTTCTTGTTACACCAACATGCTAAGAAGCAGTTTCAGGTCGAAGGTTATCACTATGCGCGAGGATCAAAGATTATCGCTATGCTGGAAGAATTTGATGAGGTTTGGCAAAACTATGAGGGCACACGATATTCCCTCACAGTTAGTATACGGTAGAGGATGGGATCCCTCATGTGTTGTAAGTATACTTATTTTTTCAGTGATATGGGTCTAGGCGAAGAAGCGAATGTCTAGATTAAACAGAGTCAGCGTTACATTTCGTCAGATAACGGTTAACATGTTTAGAACGCAAGGAATCAATGCCGTTTTCGTAGCACTGGCACTCTTTTTCTGTATCCAAGTTAGTAACAATTGATAAACTGTGTTTACACTGGGTAGAATACTACGGAGCTTTTATATTGACAACGAGATATTAATATATTTTAAGTGAACAATCTTAATATGTGTGCATTAAGATTAAAATATTGAGATACGAGATGTTAATATCTCAGTATCTATACGTTGAGAAGTTCAAATATTGAAATAGAAGATCTTTATATCTCAATATCTGAACATTCTTATATGATATTGAAGTATTAAGATATCTTAATAGTGTAATACCTGTACATCAAATATCGAAATATTAAAATACCTGATCTTAATATGAGAATTTCTGCTCATGAAGATATTGAAATATTTAGATACGGTTTCTTAGTATCTCAATATCTGATCATTAAAGTATTCAAATATTAAGATTCGAGATCTTAATATGCTAATATCTGTACATTAAGATATTGAAATATTTAGATACGATATCTAAATACTAATTTTCTTCTCTTCAGTTTTCTGTTGTGTAGACGTTCAGTTGTAAAAGATAACCACACCCATTGTTTTTTCAGCTAGTTACATATATGCCATGATTATGGAACATATCCTCACACTCACTTATTAATTCATTTCCATTCTTACTACACATCAATAAAACTGGGCATTTGTTTTTTAACAATTGAAAGTGTCAGTTAACCTTGAAGAATAATACAACTGTTTCAAAACCTGATGTTGTTAACATACCAGAATGATCCGCATCGCAATGTACCAATACAGGTCAGTTACATTTCTCAATGTTCAGATACTGATATATTAAGATATCGTATATAAATATTTCAATATCTGAATGTACAAATATTAGGATGTTAATATCTTGTATCTAAATACTTCAGCATATGAACGTATAGATACTGAGATATAACATCTCGTGTCCCAATATTTTAATATCGTAGTGCACGAATATTAAGATAATTCACCTAAAATATATATCGTTGGCACTTTAAAAGCTCCGTAAATGAAATGTGTTGCTGGCAAATATCTTCACGGCCAATGTCACACTCACAGTCTGTAATCTTTTACAGTCGCGCAGACAGACTAGTTATATTCACTACACTATACCTGTGAGATCGTCGAGTCCAGACTTTCACTGAACACGCCCATCGTTGTAAGTTTTCTTATACTTTCTTGGTAATTAACTGATATTTCACGTCGAGTTACTAAAAATATCTTTAGATTACATCTTGTGTCTGATGATATATCTGTATGCCATGATTGTTATGATCACACAGGTCACTTTATTCGTTTATGAGGAGGCAAATTGAACGGATTGATTAACGTAAAACCGACAACTTTTTTTTTCTTACTGTGAAAACATCACATTAAGACTTGAGCTGCAAACCAGGTTTTTAGTCCACACAGTCTGTCACAAAAATGAGTCAACCTCAAATTAGTTGCAAAAGAATATGTTTTGGCAGTTTCCAAAGACAAGTACCTTGGGACAAACATATTGAAATATGCATTCACCAAAGTTGCAGAACCAAGGCGCGTTATAACAAAATGGCGGCTCTTGTCTGTGCTACATTGATGACGAGCTGTTTTCATCAATAAATAATTTTAAATTAATTTACATAATTGCGCAGCATTTTGAGGACTGAACATTTCCCATTATAATTTATAAGGTAGACCTACAGCGAACAAATGGTTCACATGGTTTCTAGTTTGGTCATTGAGTAGAAAATAATCCACCAAGCTATAAAATTTCGGTTATTGTGCAAGTCAGAGAGTTCCTTATGCACTAATCTGCGGTCACCTTGACCACAGGAGGAATGACTCCAGCTCCGAGGTCAATTAGGGGAGCTGGGAAAACCGGTAAATATTGAAATAAAGAATAGTGTATTTTCATTCTCCTAAGATTATAAATGGAAGGCCAAAAAAGGGTCTGTTGACTGTTTCCTTTTCTCAACAATAGACGCCAAGCTCTAAGTCCACACTGAATCACACAGTTGTTCTTTCACGATCATACAGTAAACTGTATCAGCACATCTATGTTGGTCTAACATTTTTGCCACAGAAGTGTGTAGAATACAAACAAGGAATGCATCTACAAATTTGAAGTGAGAGAGACTTGCTTACATGAAATGCACTGAATCGAAGCATAGACGAAGCAAAAAACAAAACTAAGAAATTAAAAGCATAAAACCTGAATAGATAGTAAAAATTATTTAACAGCCCTAAGATGATAGGAATCCCCTGTATGGTAGAAATTTTTATGTCATTTAAATGCACCCTAGACTATTTTTCAAATCATTATGTTCGGAATGGCATAGACAAGTATCCCTACATAATTCGAGATTCACCCGTTGAAGTAGGTAAACTTTGAGTGACACACAGTGGCGTAGGAAGGTACTTTTGAGGGGGGGGGGAGCTGAAGACTGATGGCCGGCCTGGGGGAGGGGTCTAAGGGGAGGCGGTGTCCCCCTCCCCTTTGGAATTTTTGGGAATTTCCAGGTGGCCTCAGATGCAATTTGGTGCAATATAGCACACTTCAACCCACTCACTCCATTTTGTATATAATTTTGCATTTTCACCTGGCCTTAGATGCAATTTGGTGCTCCAAATGAGATTTTTTTTCTCATTTGGAAATGAAAAAGGGGTTTTCTGACTTGCGAAGCGGGAGGGGGGGGCGGAATGATACTTCCGCCCCTCCATATTTTTCACTGGGGGCGGGCTGGCTCCGCCCAGCCCACCCCCCGGTTCCTACGCCCTTTGTGATACATGTTGGTATATTAAGAGGGCGACTATACCTTAACACACTGTGTCGACTATATATTCGTATCCAACATTCCATATGCCTTAAAATGGATCTCAACAATAGCCCGTTGCTGGACCAACTAAGGCGACCTCCTTGTTCATATATAACATAAATGAATACAACTGACTTGAAATTGCGCTGTTAAACGCTTAGAACAATTGAAAATATGTCTATTTAATTAGTGAGACCTGTTGTTCAATAACCTAGGCTCATGGTCGTCAGCTTTAATAATGTACCGGTCTAACGTTAGTATATTGCTAAAGCGAAGGAAAAATAAGCATACTTTAGTAACGTTGTTTTACAATTAAATGCCTATAGGACATTATTCGAAATGATTTTCTACATTTACCGACTCTGCAGCATTTCATGGAACTTGGGAAAGCTTACTTTTATAAACATAGGAGGGTCCACATTGTCGTCTCAATAGAATACATGTAACATGGGAAACCGTTTAATGCAGGAGTACTGTAGCCGGTGATGTATGCGCTAACTTATTTGAACGCAAACATAAGATGTTTGCAGCGTAGATTTATTTCTCTGTTTTGATTTCATGTTTGATATCAGTATTTCCAAAAAAAAAATCTTTAGGTTTTTGGGGATTCAGTAGTAATAAAATTATGTTTATCACGGACAGTGACAACGTGAGATACAGCAGATTCTTAATTACCCTAATCCACGTAATTTGATGATTTAAATATTCTACCGGAGATTACAGTGGTGTATGCGTATTTGATGACAGAACAATAATATTGCTATATTAAAATAACAGTGGTGATAATGACACTCTACGGGGACCCCAACAATTATTTCACATTTGTCAAATAAACCCTTTTACAATTTTATTTGCCTTGACCACCCTTTCATGAAATCAGCCAGCCAGTGCATAAACGAGGTATCTTTATCAAGGTATGTAAATCACGAGAGTAACTTGTTAGGTAGTACAGTTTTGAAGCACTGGAAAAATCAAGAAAGATAACATTTAAATGTGCTATTGGTGAACATGGTAATCAAATCTTGTGCATATAGTTAAAACCTATGCTGGCAAGATACTTTAGAAGGTCTGAATTCATTAAGCGAGGAAGGAGTTTAAACCTTGTGTATTTGGGATGTTACATCATTTTTCCAGGGGCTATGCAAATGACATTGGTTTGAACTTTTAAAAATAAATATGAGTAAAATTCCTGCTAGTTCATCGGAGCAAAACTTAAAAACCCAACCAAGGAACTTGTTCACAGCCCAATGAAACACCATTTCTCACTATCTGAAATTTTCTCCTGACAACGTCTTCTTTAACAACAGGAGATTCGCCCGATTGATCAGGGAAGTGTAGCATCGCGTCTTTTATTACTGCTGAATTGAACTGTCCGAAATGATCACTGAGTTTTATTTGAAAATAAAAACTGTACCTTTCTTCTCATGTTTGCGAAGTCCCATAGATTACTAGATTTCGAACTAATCACACACTGCATAGTTCACTTCTATTTTTGCGAATGGGTTTGTTGATTTCCCTCTGTATATGTTAGTTTTGTCTCTTGAATCAGTTGCCATTTTCTTCTCCTGAAATAAAGCTTTTATTCTTTGATCTGTTGGAAACCGTGTCATTGTTTCAGATACGGATGTTACTCTCTTTGGTACACATAAATCGCTGACGAATTATATATGTTCAGAGGTTACTTCAGTCACTTTATCAAGGATGTCCGAGCTATTTTTTTAATAATAATAATAATAATAATAATAATAATAATAATAATAATAATAATAATAATAATAATAATAATAATAATAATAATAATAATAATAATAATAATAATAATAATAACAATAATAATAATAATAATAATAATAATAATAATATTGAGGATTAATAAGGCTATAACGGTGCTCAAGGCGCATCACAACATTACCATGGTCATCGATAACCTGTCAAACAAAGAAGCAAATCCTTCCACATGTCATCAGCTAAAGAGCGCCCGACTGACACATTATATCACATGTCCCCTTTTAAACACCTGGGTGAAGAGAGACAATTGAGATAAATGCCTTGTCCAAGGACAAAACATAAATGATCTGACCAGGACTCGAACCTGCAAGCCTTAGATCACAGGTTCACTGCCGTAACCACTTGACCACGATGCCCTCACTGATATGCTCCTTCGACAGGTCTCTCTCTGGTTTCACCTTCTGTTTTTTGTACGTCCACGATCCTTTTCTGTGAATTTGGTACAACAGTTATGCTGAACTGATGGACAGTATAGCTAGCCTATTGGCGGTGGCGGTATGACTTAATAACAGCTTTCTTAGACGAATACACAGTCTATCATATAGAGTTAGATTGAAGGTATGCGATGAAATCGACTTTGTGAAAGTATGTTGGACCTTCAAGAGATTTGATACAGTCTCTGTTAAAGTCTCCAAGTAAATGCGACCTTGGATTCTCTCTCTGCAATCTGGTTAGTACGTTCCGTCACCCGATGCTGATTGCTTGTACAGTAACTGCTGTTCATGTACCAGCTATGAGTATCGGCTGGTTCCGTAATTCTTTGTCGGCTGTTGTAAAATTTGCCAAAGGTCTCGCGTATATGGTAGGCCATACGGGAAATAATTGCTGATATAATGCATGATACGAATTAAAATTATAACCGGTATTAAATATAACTAATACGGGCATTAAATAGAATGAATACGGGCATTAAATAGAATTAATACGGGTATTAAATAAAATTAATACGGGCATTTCATAGAATTAATACGGGTAATAAATATAATTAATACGCGCATTAAATAGAATTAATACAGGTATTAAATTGACCAATCACATCAGCGATTTTTTTTACCACGCTCTGAGCTAGTGTTAATCCCCCAGCGTGAAAGCAGTGCAGTTGTAGCTAGCAAGCAAGGTACAACATACAACGCAATGGCACGCACGACAAAGAACAATTTTTGCATGATTTTCGTCGAGAAGCGAACGATACTTGTAGGTTATTGACAAATGTTGACCCTCAATCCCATTCCGATGTTTTACCAGTATGTTGTCTACTGGTACTCGGTAGCAAATCACATCAATTTAGCCTCTAAAACTTGAAGCCTAGGTTAAAGAAAGTTTGTTTTCAACTTACGTTTCCGAAAAATGTGAATCAAATTCACTCATGATGGTAATGCTATCTAGGGCTTCATTTAGGTTACGTTGAGCACGAATTATGAGAGGCAAACGATCCATTTTTATGGAGGGGGGGGGGGGATTTTCCAAGACTGCAAAATAGTGCGGTGAACGTAAGTTGTAGGTTGGCGATCAGATGAACAAGTGAGAATCCTGCTGATATGATTGGTCTTTGTAATGCCCGTATTAATTCTATTTAATACCCGTATTAATTATATTTAATGCCCGTATTAATTATATTTACGTCATGGTAAAAATGCTGTTTTTGATTAAATGGCCTTTCACTTTCGACGAAATGATTTCATTAGTCACGGAGGCTCAATCAAAGAACATTCCCACCTATTTTGAAGTCCATCAACCTTGTCGTTACAGAGAATTTCTGTAACCTTTGTCCCCAAAAACTTTGCCCTAACTTGAGTCTGGTATCTTACGAGGGCTTGACTGATTTAGCCATGTTGTCATTTTGGGTATCGCGTAATGGCCAAACTACTGTCTTTGGTTATTTGATCTTAAACCTCTGGCCCCCTTGATACAACAAGGTTAGCCAACCAATTGCAAACCACCTCAACAGTCCGAATCTCAAAAAAACAAAACAAACAAAAACAAAAAAACGTGCCACTGTCTCCAAACCACCACGGTGGCGTTCGGCTACTCACTAGAAGCGAAACCCAAATTATTATGAAATAAACGAAACGAATCCTGCAAGCAATTTTCGAAACAATGGATAATTAAGTAGGAAGGATTGACTAGCCTGACACTACAACACCTATGCTCCAAACAAGTTTTCTGCTACTCATTATTAATTCTGTGAGTATATGCACAGAGCTAGGTTTGCTCCAACTTGGTAAAACCAACTATTGGTTGTTTCTCACCCAATTCCTCAGTAAAGTTATTTTATTCATGCCTTTCGAGATCCAGCCGTTCAATAGAACGTTACATATGGAATAATCATTTGTAACTCACTACGAAGCGTTCTGTTTCGTGAACACAAAATTTACAAGGTTGCCTTATTGTGATAATCATGTTACTTTGACAATATAATTTGTATAAAATATAGTATGATAATTTTTATTGTACCTTCACCTTTGTCATTTGCAGCTTACGGCCAAACATGGCAAACGTGAACCAAGCCACTGAGGATCAGGATATGTTCGAACAGGCTCTCGAAGAGCCAGTCACTGAACATGAGCTACAGGTTAGTTAATACAAATAAAACATTTGTTACTCGACCAAGTTTCCTGTATAAGCAGAATTTTAACGAGGAAATTTTCCTGACACAAATCAAGGTATTGATTCTAGCCAATGTACTAGTTTTTTCGACAGAAATCGTTATTTCCTTTTTTAATTGAATACATTAATCAGTTGCTAATTATCGGTCTATTTAATTAAAACTTATGTCGGGTTTTCGTGATGAATATAAATAACATGATTTTGTGTGGTATTCAAATGTCTAAGTAACCTAGCAAATATACTGTCGATCATACCAGTTAGCGGCGATGCACTCTATTCGCCTATAGTACCGTATTGCAAACGATCAAGGCCTAGTGATACATCTACTACGGATTGTAGAATAAATTGTTCAGTACATTTTGACAAGAAATATAGTTTTCAGCCCCATAAGCCATTAATTACTCCTGTATTTGGATGTCAGTTAAGGTCGTCATGGAGACACACGACGAACTTTGATTCTTATGTTTGCCAGGATATTGCCCCTAGAATCGCCAACGATTGGAGGAGTGTAGCGAGGAATCTCGGATTGGGAGAACATGAAATTTCTAATATTGATGCAAATTTTTATGGAGCAGGCAGGGGAGGTATCGAGGAGACTGCATTACAAATGCTCATCAGGTGGCAAAGAAGGAACGGGCTACAAGCCACGAAAAGGATCTTAATCAATGCACTGAGAAACGCGGGATTTCAGACTGTCGCGCAAACACTAGAAGGAAATATAAATTGAAAAGAAGTCATCATGATTCTTCACATTTAACATATATAATGTAACTTTAAAATTGCAAAAACAATTGTGGGAAATTTTGAATGAAATGTTTTATATATATTTTTCATTCAGGCTGCACGACTGGGTTGGGAGAGAGATAGAGAAGGGAGGGGGGGGGGAGTGGTAGATCAAGACATGTCCTTCATCATTTTTTGTACTTTATTACTCACGAAATGGAACAAATGCTTTTATGACAGCAATTATGTATATCTTCACGTGATGCCGTATCTAAGTAAGTCAAATTCATGATAGGAATGAACCGATATATGAGGGGTTGGTGTACTCGAAATACATAAATTTCATTAATACTTTAATTATTTGTTTCTTGTACACTCTAAATTTGATATCGATCTATCATTCCGGCTAACCATAGGATGTTTCTTCTAAGCGGTTTGCATACGTACATAGAGAACCATTTGCAGGTAGTTGTCTGACTTTAGAAACCATTCTGTCACTTCATTGAAATTAACATGCAAAGATTAATAAAAAAAAAAAGATCTACGTGTACTCTCTTGATTCCTTAAATGAAGAATGGGTTTGAACGAAAAACAATTAGTATTTAGAGGTAACAGTCCAAGAAAATTGAATGATTTTAAGGAAAATAACTTTTCTACAGCTGCTGCTAACCTCAAAATATTCTTTTTAAAATATGATATAATTAAAAAACGTTCCTCTAAGGTTAAGTTGATGATAACGTTGGCTCTTCAGTGTGGAAAAATGTGTCCACAAAATACACAAAGAATCAATTTTTCGATATTGTATCACTGTTATTCGGTGGCGCCATGTATCTAACCATGCAACTAATAAACAGAGAGCAAAATCCAAACCATGAGGACAGTGGATGTGAATATTCACCGGACTTAATGCCCGCCTGTAAAGAAGAGAGAACATTAACGAGGAAAATAAAATAACTATGCAATATTTACACATCCTATAGGAACAATATTATCATCACCTAAAACCAATTCCAAAAGGAATCATGCAATAAACATCATTATAACATATTAACAATTCAACGAGCAGTGGTGTCCAACGCAGAATAATATTCAAAATACAAGTATGGTTGGGACAATAACGTCATTGGCATGTCTAAACAACCTATAGCACGTCTTAATACTAAACAAAATAATATTTACTATATACTGCTTTAACGACCAAACATTTACTGCTTTAAGTTGCAACTTCTAGAGGGTAATACATATCTGACATGACATGTATGGTGCAATGACTTCAGACGACTGAAGATGGTTAAAGAAGGTAAATATTTCAGCTATTAACATACTTATCCATTTAAGACTAAACCAGCAATCATAAAGCTAATTTGTCTCCCTTAACAGCATAGGATACACGAATACTGATAAAATATATGCTTTTAAAGAGCAAGAGAATATTAACTCAAAGTACACATGAGTGTAACTTCAAAGTAATTAATGATAACAAAGGTAGGCCTACACTTCAATTATAATACTAGTCGACATTCCACTACCAATAGAACCCCTCAATATATAAAACTGGAATGAGTCTGACTAACTGTACATGGGTGCCGCCATTTTGAACTATAAATGACCGTTCTCTCCCAGAATGTTATTTCACTCACATGGATACACTTTGAACAGTGAAAATACCCTTCAAAATTATCTTTAAATCATTACATCCCTTTAAGTCAAGGCATTCATTTGTACTTAAGAAAGCCCCATAAATTTCTATGAAGATTAATGACCAACAAAGTAGGATTAATGATAACATATATCCCGTAGTATTTGTAACTGCATGTTATGCTAGACCAAGGCAACTCCCACGCAACCCAGTTTATGCTCCTGTACATGTGCATGAGTGTCTAAATGTAATGTTAACCAATCGTTTACTAGTTTCAATAACTCCTCAAAAACATCTTCACATAGACTAATAAACGACATAGTCCAATTGGATAACATTCAACACCATTTGTCAATCTTATATTACACTGTAAACATATATTATTCTGGGCCATAAAAGTCTTTTATTTTTACATTGAAGTTTGCATTGAGTGTTAAGAACTGATCTAATGGTCTCTAAATTTATATGTAATCCAGCCATTTTCATTGTTTTTAAGGGTAAATTCTCAAGAAATAAAATTGGTAAAGAAATACAACGGGACTACTATATTTCCTAACAGACTACTATATTTCCTCACAGAGTATATTAACACTAATTATTTCACTATGATCATCATCTAATCATCTTATATCCAATCAAAATTACTGAGTGATGTGAAAGTACCAGGGTCGGGTGGCTCATATCCAAGATGCAGCGACAACCAGAGAAGTAGTAATTGACGAATATTCACGATGAAGTTTTCATGGGAAAAAGTGTCATGTGTAGACCTACCCCACTGAGAATGATGCAAATGCTAACTAGACCAAGCTCAATGGTGCTGCGTTACACAATGTAGGCTATGGGGTTTGTTGATAATGGTGTGATGATAGTTGACACATTGTCTATGGTTACCTAATGTAAAAGGATTTTTCGGTTTCAAGTTTAAATTTACAATATATCAGGAATGTAGGCCAACAGAAATAACTTAGAAGCAGTGAAGTGTGGAAAGCTTTTGGAGAGCGTGCGGCGGGTAGATATTAGAACGCAAAGTATTTGTACATATTTGGCTTCAACAGAAATTACAGAACATCAAGTTAAAATGTAAATCAGGCAAATTAGAAAATCGACCTGGACAATATACAACGATCTAAAACTTAGCGGGTGCGAATTAGCTTTTTAAACAAACAAGCTGTCAATTGATTAAAAGTTAAGTTTTGCCTAACAAATGGTGTAAGCTTATAGTAGATGTATAGATATTGTTGTGAAATAATGCTAGCACTTCACAGAAGAACACAAATAAAAGTAGCACCTCCACACTATGTAGTTATAGGGCGTACCGGGACAAGGTTGAAGAGAATTTCGAATCGGGCGACGCTAGAGCTCTCTGGTCGAACTTGAGCCTGATCACACAATACAAAGGTCCCGCGAAAACCGCTGACACCGATGATGTCACATTGCCCGACCAGCTGAATGAGTTCTACGCCAGATTTGACCGCCAGAATACCAGTGTCCCGGTACCCGAGCCATGCGACGATGTACTGCCACCATTTGAGATCGCTGAACACGATGTGAGACGAGCGTTCAAGGGGCCAAAGAAAGGGAAAGCTCCCGGTCCTGCTGGTATCCCCCAAGACTGTTGAGGCGCTGTAGTGATCCACTCGCGACTGTTTTCACTGACATCTATAACTGGTCGTTGAGGTTGCAAACAGTTCCTAACAGTTTGAAGGAAGCAACCATTATCCCGGTTCCTAAGAACAATTCTGCTTCAGTCTGAAGGACTATAGACCTGTGGCACTGACTTCTGTTATTATGAAATCTTTTGAGAAACATGTATTGAAGTATTTATGCTCTAAATTGCCATCTGACCTTGACCCTTGCCAATTCGCCTATTGATCAAATAGAAGTGTGGACGATGCAATATCTATTAACATTCATGAAATTTTACAGCATCTTGAGAACAAGCATTCATATGCTAAAGTTTTATTTGTAGATTATAGCTCGGCTTTAATACTATTATCTCCTTTAAACTGCATTCTAAGCTAATCAATGACCTCAAGCTCCCGGTTTCTATTTGTAATTGGATTTTAGATTTTCTTGTGAATCGTCCTCAGGTTGTTAGAATTGGTAATTATGTTTCTTCCGTGTTAACATTGAGTACTGGTACACCACAGGGTTGCCCTCTCTCACCGAAACTGTATCCACTTTTTACGTATGATTGTAAGGTATACAGCCCGAACTGTCTCGTGACCATGTTTGCTGATGATACAACCCTCACTGGCCTCATATCGGACAATGATGAGTCGACTTACCGTGTACAGGTTGAATCCCTCGTACATTGGTGTAATGAGAACAACCTACTCGTTAATGTTTCCAAGATTAAAGAGATGGTGTTTTACTTTCGGAGGAAGAAGCCAGATATGCAACCACTACGTATCGGAGGAGACATCGTCGAGCAGGTGTCAAGTTTTAGATTTCTTGGTACTCATATTACCGATAATATCACATGGTCTGTTAACTGTACGGAAATCTTGAAGAAAGCTAGGAAACGTCTCTATTTTTTGCGGAAGTTGAGATTGCATGGATTCAGTCAATGTATACTTACTAATTTCTATCGCGCAATAGTCGAGAGTATCCTGACGTGGCCGGGCCACGCAAGATGATATTCGCAGATCATTATCTGGTCAGGTCAGCTGAAAAGATAATTGGCGTTGATCTCTCTTCCCTGGAGTCGCTCTACATAGACAGGTCTCTTCGTAGAACGCAGCTCATTTTGAGCGATTCTGATCACCCTGCCAATGCATATTTCAATTTCTTGCCATCGCACCGCAGACTCTGTACCTTTAGAGGGAACAGGCGTTTTACCGCCAGTTTCTTTCCATCTGCCGTTAAACTTTATAATAACCTGTAAATTATTATTTGCACATATTTTTCTATTA
The DNA here is from genome assembly GCF_037975245.1 of Apostichopus japonicus. NCBI lineage: Eukaryota > Metazoa > Echinodermata > Holothuroidea > Aspidochirotida > Stichopodidae > Apostichopus > Apostichopus japonicus. Next base: position 34,761,189 of record NC_092568.1, on the reverse strand, counting down.
TTCTATATTTCTATTTCTATTCTAAGGAGCTTGAGGAATGTTTTAATTTTCGATGTGTAATTTCATTGCTCATTGATTGAATACAGAATCTATCTATATATCTATCTATATTGATGGAAGTGAATTTTGTTTGTAACTTCTTTCCATGATTTTATCATACAAACACCATTTACCGAAATGTCACGCAGATCGGACAGACAATAAACCACACACAGAAGCTCTGAGAGCATAGAAAACTGCCATAAATTTGATGTGCATGATTCTGATTGGAATATTGACATAATTCAAGCTGCTTCTGAACGGGAAAAATATGATTGTTACCACATCAATGGTGGTACACAAAGGTCAGCTGTATTATTTATTGGACATTTACATAATTCTTCACATCCAACTTCTGTTATCCTCTCTACAATGCAAGAATGCAATGAACGTGTGAAAATATTTTCATTCAATTTTCCCCATGAAATGAAATATTGCAGTTCAGGTTCTCCTTGAAAGCCTTGAGTCTCCATTCAGTAAGTTTGACCATACGCAGACCAAATACTTACCATTGTGATTTTTAAAGCCTGCTAATAATCATTAGCTGATACTGACCACTCTCAGTCCTGGTTCATAGACATTTTAGATTCATATTTTCAGAAACAGAGTTGAACTATGTCTGCAGTCCCATAATTGAGCTCACTCTTACGACTGAAACCCATTTCATTGTCCGTGAGTGGTTTTAGCGAAGTGTTGTGTGTTTGGGGTATTTTTAAACAGGACATGAGAAACCAGTCGAGAAGATTTAGAAGCTGAAAAAAATACACACACTGGAAAACAATCCTGAGCAGCTCCAGCAGTATATTATTGAAACGGTAGAATTGGAGCCACACTGGATAAATGATGGTGGTAAAATAAAATGCCAGAAATTTTAGCCGAATTTCCATACACGCTAAGTCCAAGAATGATGAGACTATTACATACCTAAATTTCAAGTATCAAGCTGCTGATTTCATAAACAATATGTTAACAGATCTCGTCCCATGATTTGTGACTTAGGACTAATTTTACACTTTTTTACACTAAAATCACACAGCCATAACACTAAAAATTCCTATAAGCTCCATATTGATACATCTGACATCAATATTTTCCATTGAACTCTTCTTTCTACAGGCCATATTTATTTGAAACAACCTTCAAGACAACCTTCAAGAACCAACCAACAACAACCAACAACCCAAAACTGACAAATATATCAATATTTTTCATTGAACTCTTATTTTACACAGGCATATTTTTTTGATACAACCTTCAAGACAGCCATTCAAGAACCAAACAACAAGCAGCAAGCAACAAGCAACAATCAACAACCTACAAGAAACAACCTTCAAGAGTCCATAGTTAATGATAAAAAAATATCTCTTAAAAGATCACTAAACATGATTTTATTACGAATTATGGCTATAATAAGAGTTTGCTTTTATTAATTTTAATTGTTGTAGATTTGTAAAGGGGCTGCCTGTAAAAGTTTCTTCCTTTCTCAGTCTCTCTCCATTTCTTTGACTTTCATTTCTCTATAAATCTCTTTCTTTTATCGAGAAAGTGAAAATACACCCAAAATCAATACAAATTCATTGGGTGCATTTAACTATGCATGGTTTTGATTAATCACGTGTAAAAGAACTGAAACCCCACAAATAGTCTGCAATAGTAACTTTTAAATGTATAAACATATCACCCCTGAACCATCGTCTCGTTCTATTCCCCAATCCTTGTATCACCACATGGCTGGATTTCACCAATCCAAAACGTTGATTGCATTAAGAGAGATATTGGCAAAATTAATCTTAACTGAATTTGAATGTCAATCAAGAAGGGATATTATCTCCAGGTTACCTTTCTGGGCCTCTGTTTATTTGTTGTAAGGGAGGGATGATATTACAAATATACTCACATGCGGCAGAAAAATCTTTGAGACATCTAGAGAATTTTGCTGATCGTTAGCATAATGTATGGCTTTTGGCATTATAGCGCCTTTTTATGAGAGGACGCACTTAAGTACCATTAGTTACCTTTCATATTGCATTTAAATGTTAAGTCTTTTTTTTCGGTGTTACTATTGTCTTAACATACTGAGAAAGACTTTGATGTCCTTTATTCATCACGGGAAAGCTCTTATACTCAAAGTGGACACTTATGAGCAGTGGTTTTCGAAGTGGGTTCTTCTTGATAAAGAACAAAAAGTCCAAGGCAAAAGCAATGAGGATTCCTGTAGGTAAATGAAAATGCTGTTACCCTCGTGTGTATGATTAGTTAAAATGATTTTTATTAATGTCATTCCTTTTTTATCTCCATGACGTTGCTAGTTTGGGTGTTGGAAATTGGTACAAGGTAGTTCTAAACAGTCTCTTAATTGGCTTAACAAACAACATTTTCGTATGTCTGTGCAAACTAGTAAAATGTTCCCCAAAAATGGTTGTTTGTTGTGTGCAATGCTAAACTATTAAGTATGGAATTGTGATAATGATGCCAGATCAGAGAACTACAAAGTTTTGACACGCCTTGCAATTGGGGTTGTGTGTTCATATTTGCATATGTGGAACTATGGATTTCTAGGATCAGAAAAATGCTGTCATTTATCTTCTCCCTATTATTTTCTCTGAAAGAAGAAAGGTTAAAGGAGAAAAAGTGTCCAGTGTGGAGGCGTGTTCTGCTTTTGTGGATTTTCAGTGTCTAAAATTTTTATATTTTTAAAATGGCAAGATGGTTTGAATGGCATGCTAGTACCTCACCAATATGCTTCGACAGATTGGTGACAATTTTTATGTTGTTTAGGATATGATTCTCGGAAAAATAAACCAAAGACTTGTTTTCCAATTTTACTTACCTAAGGCATAAACTACACTACCAGAAATTCTTGGAAGCACTCTTGATATAGCTGATGGGTTAACACAAGTTGTGAGGGCACGTTATTATTTTCAAAATTAACAAAAAGTTCACTTGAATTGTTAAAGCTGCTTTCGATTATCTCCCAAAGTGTAAATTTGACACTGATCGCTTCTAAGGTCTGGATTTCTTCAGGCGAAATTTTTGCATCGGCTGATTCCATTTCAGTGCATATATCTAATGTAATGGGATGGAATATTGCAGTAACACATCATATTAAAAAATAGCTTTTAAGTTTTCGTTTGATGATATTGAATAAATCTCTATAAATGACAAACTGGTCCAGGACCAGTCAGTAAATGGGAAGGTATATGCTCTCCTGCACAATGCACATAACCTTTGATATTTAATCACCATTGTAACTCCCCCATAAAACAAAACCTCCAATATACTCCAAGCTAGAGGAAGCTTAATTGCATTTGTGTCTGGCTGAAGGGGGACAGGGGGGGGGGTGTCTTTGTCAATGAACAACTGTAGGACATTGAAAATATGGGCAGATTGTATCCCTACATCTACATTGGCTATCATAGTACCTCACTATAATTTAATTTATACTCTAGGAGAGCATCCATTTGGACCATTACCTGGCAAACAAATACATTCATCGTAAACAGCTTCGCGTTCTTTCCACGGATCCCGCCACAACAGGCTTTTGTGATAATTTAACGAAAGATGTTAAGTTAAACATATCTCCTGATGTTTGTTCAAGGAAATATCTATCTTTAACCTGGAATGTCAAAATTAGGTCATAAGTGGGTGGGAAATTCTTACACATTGTGGTTTATGACATGCCTGGCCAAGTGCACAACGATAAGGGAGTTTACAGCCTGGTGAAGTCACTGGTGCGAAAAGCAGAGTGATATGTTAAGTTTTTGTTACTTCAGTTCAGTAAAGTCAAGTTCAGTTGAACCTTATTACATATACAATGTTTGTTTCAAGAGAATCTATGTCTTTAACCTGGAATATCGAAATCAGTGCATAGGTGCATGAGAATTCTTGCAAAGTGTGGTATATGACATGTCTGGCCAAATAAAATGCACAAGAGAAAGGCAGTGTAGAGCATTTTGTGCTTGTCAGGTCACTGGTGTTAAAACAGTGCATGTAATATAAAGAGTTAAGATCAAGTTTTCCATTCAAGCTTGATGTCACTGGATGTCACAGTCATAGGAACCATACTTCCATCAAATGATTAACATATGTTCCATTTCATGGTTTGACTTTGTTCTTTTCTTTGATATTTAAACACTTAAATTCTCCTATACTCTAAAAACAACCTGGTGAAAATTTCCTGGTCATCAATTTGCTAAAATTATCTTTGATGTTGTCTACGTTAGTTAACATAATCCTGGTTACGCCTGGTTAAATATAGTGCTGTAAACCTGATCATAACATAACTCTGGTAAATTAATTAAAATAGATTATTAGCTATTTGCAATCCTCGCCTCTGATTGGTTTGTTGGTCGCGACTCAAGACGTTCGAACTGGCGGCTTCTAACGTATGAAAATCGCAAGCCGACATTACTGTCAAATACAACAAATCTGCAAATAACCATCTTATTATGGCAGATGACGAAGTCGAATTCATGCTAGATTAATGGGTATTAGTTGACCTTAATGAGTGTTTGTTTAAAGGTAAAGGTGAAATACCGAGATTATGCCTATTTCGTCATTTCTGTGATACAGTCATTACGCGCGATATTGTAAGTATAACCTAACGTTAGCCCTTACGTTGTCAGGCAAGGTTAGGCCAGATCCTTTTCCTGATGTGGAATTTATATACAGTACTGTAGCATGGACACTGCGAAGTTTAGGACACCTAAGCATTAAACATCCTAAAACTATAACTTCCTTTTATTGACAAATATGTCAGTACTTGCTTGAAACGGGTCATTTTGGAGAGAAAATAACTTTAGCTCCGTACATCTTGGTGTTCCGAACTTCGCAATACTGACTATACTGACTATGGGATATAGAATAGCCTAGCTAAATTATAAGTGCCTTCAGGACTAGACCTAAGAAATTGTATGCCTACAGTATGTCATACCCTTACTTAACAAGACCTAGACCTTTGCTAAATCATTGCGCTTCTACTACTATCGAAAGCGAGTTATTGTGGTGTATAGCAACTTCTGAGTGCACACCTAACAAAAGCCACAAATTTGTACACAGCATTTTTTACGCTTGGGTCAGAACTCTTTAGACCCTGTAGCTTGCCTTCGCTTTTAAAAAGACTAGGTTAAGACCATTAGTGGTCTACGTGTTCGGAGAAATGGTTATAGGCTACTAGTGATTGACGACATTGAAAAAAGAAAATATAGCTTTTGCATGTAATGCATTTATTGTAGTGGCCTAGAATAACCTAGTGTAAAACTTACCAAGGCTAGGCTATGGCAATTAAGCTATATTAGATTTTATGTATAGATAATGTGAAATTGATTGAGTAATAATGACATTTAAATTTTACACTTTTCAATTATAAAAAAAAAACATGAAACTCGTGTATGGTCAATCTTAATCTAGACTTCACGTCAATATAATTGGCCAACAATCAATGATTTAGGGTAGGGGGGGGGGGGTTAGTGGTATGTAAAACTCTAACAGTTTTTGGCTTAATGTAAGGTAATAAGGCTAAGCCTATCCATGCGATGATATAGGTATAGTCTAGCCCTAGTCACGTGTAAGTTTTATCCACATGTGAAATGTAAAATGAACTCCACATAACTAGGTCACAGCTTTGCACTCCTTACTCCTTGCAATATAAAACAGACATGAATATGAATTGTTAGGTTATTACCATTCATGCTGTTCTTATACTACGATTATACTCCCCAAAAGTAGGTGTCGGAGCACTGTTAGTTAGGAAGATTATATATCTATGTTTCTAGGCACAGCAGATCATTAAATTGGTGTTAATCTCAATAAACTGAACTGCACATAGCAGGGACTCCTTATGGCATTTTTGGAACATTAATAAAGGGACACATTTACAGTTTTCATTGGAGATGTCACTGCCTTATCATACATCTACTTAAAAGAGGAATGTTTACAAAAGTACATATATATAAGCTGGTAAGTATTTAAACATGGTACAAAACTCAAATAAAGACTTTTGGAATTAATATTGTTTTACTTTTAAAATATTTTCTAACAAATGTAACCAGCTTCTGTTTGGTGCAGAAATAAATAACTTTTTTCTGCTGTTATTTTTCATTTTGTTTTGGCAGAAAAGAAGATTTGTCCCAAGAGGAGCTAACAGCCATGACAGAGTACAGTACATAAAACGCAACCTTGAACCTTCCATACCATTGCGAACTACATGAAAAAAAACTGTTGACTTCAGTTTACTTGGCCCTGGGATGGTAAGCACTGTTTAAATGTAATTCAACTGAATACTGTCAAGCAGAAGTAAAATATCTACATAGCAAAATAATGATATGCTTAACTACAGAAGATTTGCCATTCAAATTTATGTACCATTTTTATATAAAAACAAAGCAACAAGTGAACATGTTAGTTTATTTTGCTGCAATGTTCATGCTGTAAACCATGGGCTGATCCTCTCTTTCTGGCAAGGATCGGAAACGATTACAGAAATAGTTTTTTAATACCAGAGAATTCTCTCAAACCTACATGATTAATCAGGAACAGTGTCTAAAACATAAAATGTCTATAACTCTTCACACATTGTTTTTGCGAATATTTAAAATTATCACGTCTTGAGAATGTTTGCGTCCGCTCAGAAAACCTTGCATCCCTACAGAACTCGATGAAAACATGCACTTTAAGGTACCTTTATACAGAAACGCACAATACTTATTATATTCGCCCCTGACAATCACTGGCTTGTGCACAAAAACATCAAATGATAAAAGCTGTAACTAGTATACAACAACACAATTATTGTCGAATTATGAAGCGCGAAGCATGCCGTAGACTAGTTACCATGAAGTTACAAACAACACCCTTTGTGTTCATTGAACACAATAGATGCAAGAATGCTTCCAGTCAATGAGGGGGCTATTAGCCAAGCAAATCACAGTACATTTAGAAACCACCATTGACTATTTTTAGCATAAAAATCTCTGTAATGGAATCGTTGTTAACAATTTTTTGCGTTGATTGTTATGATTTATTTGTTTTCAAACAAATTCAATCATCTGTGCAAAGGATTGGGATTTGGTTCTTTCGAGAAGAATTTGTGGTTTTTGAAGGAAATAAAGATATTCATTCAAAAACTGTTATGTTTTACATATGCCTAACTGTAACTGAGTGTACTTTGGATTTGTTAACCCCAAAATATAGGAGGGAGCAACTAACAGGTTTTGTGTCCCTGGTTGAAAGTAAGACTACTCACTAAGGCCGATAGACATGGCCCGCTTAGCCTAACGTTACGGTACTCACCTACAAGGCTAAATACTTACGTACGGCTCTCGTGAAAGGCGCTCCGTTTTAAAACTCCCAAGCGTTTGAAAATCGCAGGACGTACGTAACTATAACATATATAATAGTCCCTGGGCATATATTCAGTAACTGTAGTGCATACGATTTGTGCGAAGTACCACGTCAGGCAACTCACTAAGAATGTTTAAGTGCTTTCATTGTACAACCTAACAATCCTTAACATTTTCTTAAAAATGAGCCCTCGCTATGAGAGAACCTACAGCTCAGCACAAGTAGTTTTTGGTACAACAAAGACATGCTTCATTTTGCCGTATATTAAACTACAACTCATGCTATCAAGTTAAAATTTCCACACAAAATTAGTTCCAAGGCTATTGATACCATGTACAAGTTACTGGAGATAGTGAAATTTTGCCAGACACTTTTCGTTATCAGTGCATGACGATTCTGTATTTTTTTCAGAACTTTTCACTATCATAACTGAAATAAGCTAATGTGTTGTATGTGTCGCTTTCCCGCTTCAGTACAGGAGAGAGAAGACAAGATAAATAATACATTCAATACGCGTGAGTATACGAGAGTATATATGTCTGTTATATTCAATATCTGAAATTAACACTAGTATGTATCAGTAACCTGGGAGTAAGTAAATCTTATGAAATTACATAAATATATGGATGAATAATATAAACGTATGATGTTTGTGTATAGATTAAATGCAGTCGTTTAGTAAATCTACCACAGTCTGTATTTGATAATCACCGAGGGGGCATGTACTTTACACCATATACTTATAAGTTGTTCTAATTAGTTACTTCGTTTTAAGAAGTTTGGAATCTTCTCCAGAGGAACTTTGCATTGTAAATTCTGAGAGATGAGACATAGCAGATTGGACCATCTACTTTCAATATTGAGCTCTTTTCATACCTTCCAATTTTGGACTTATTTGTTTTGACTTCCAATTTTCTCAGGTGATACGTTGTGTTGATGTTTCTCCTGTTATTAGAGAAATTGTAAGGGAGAAAGTCGATAATTCGATGGATTATAAGGTATATGATACCAAACATTAATGATGAGATTGCCTGACATTCTTTTGTTATACAAATGATCCAGCTGCACGCTCAATCACGATACGTTGAACACTTATCTCTATAGTTACTATATCTGGTAAACATTTGTTTAAGTCTAAAGTCCATTCATATTGACAACACACTTTTCATTTACATACATGTATATACTCATCAGGCGCGTATCCAGGGGGGCGTTGGGGGCGCGCGCCCCCCGGGTAAGAAAAAGAGGAAAGAAAAAAAAAGAGAAGAAAAAAGGAAAAAAGAGGGGAAAAAGAGGAGGAGGAGAGGAAGGAAGGGAAAAGAAAAAGAAGGAGAGAAAAAGGAGAAAAGGAGGTAGTAGAAGATAAACGCCAAGACACCGGGAAGAGAAAGAGGAACAGTGACATCATTACAGCGCTGAACCCTATTATATACACATGGCCGGGTAGCAAGTGACGGATCGAGGATTTCGGAATGGGCGTGTGCCTCACCCTACCCCTTACACCGACAACTCCATTTTTGACGTTTCCATTTTTCCTCTCTCACTAATGTATCTATATATATATATATATATACTATGTATGGTCTATCATAACGCGTGTGTATGTATGGACGCCTTAAACAATTGTGCTATGAAACCAACTGTGGCTGGTCTCGAACTCGACCGAGTCGTCGGGGAACATGACTCATTTCGGGAATGGGGCGACCGCCGCCCCCCTCCCCCCGAGCATATTTTTTTTATGATATCTCTAATAAATTCGAAATAGAAAATGCTTAGATGCAACATAGAAGGCAATGGAAGTGTCATTTCCAGCGATCTGGAAGGCATTTTCGGCCAAAATTTTCTTGTACGCTTCGCGCCAACTCGTGGTGGCGCTACGCTTAGATAGTTTGCCTACATGCTTCGCCCCTCCCTTGGCAAATTATTCGCTACGCGCCTGTTCGAATTTGTAAAGCAAACAGCAGATATCACATCATATCAGTGAGCATGAAAATGGCGTTCCAGGATCAACAGCCTCAAAAGTGTCTTTGTGTGTAGTCGAAGGCGAAGGAGCCCAATTTGATTTGGGGAGCTGTAACGACTTTGCCCGAAAAATATAACCAACATGTTAATGGCAATATCATATAAGCAAGCATCGGTTATTACATCGCATGCCATCATGTACCGTACGGCCACTGAAAGTTGCGCGGTATACCGCGGGATGCTCATATAAACAACGAATTGTCCTGTGTAGATGGAGAAAAAGCATGGAGGTCCAATTACGTCAAAACTCTCTTTTACATTAGTAATGGCCGAAAAATTCTCAGCATATTGCTCGAATTTTCAGAAAGAAATATTTCGTTAGCCCCCCCCCCCAGTGGCGGAGCGTCCATATAGTCAGGGGGCGAATCCCCCCCCCTACGGACTCAAATGGACTGCTGGCGTCCTTTTCAGCTTTTTACCACTTTTTACTTATTCGCGATTATTGACTTTTTTATTGCGCTCTCTATACCTATTGAAATTTGTTACATTTTGTTGGTGTAATTTTCTGTCAAAATGCTCTAACGGCTATTTATTCTTCGTTTATCTGCAAATTAGAAAGGCCCGTAAAGGGTCATTTACGGCGATCTAGGGAGTATCTTTACTCAACAAATTCTGTACGCTCCGCGCCAACCTGTAGTGGCGCTCCGCTTAGATAGTGTTGAAAGCGCCCCTACAGTCCATTCTTGCCCCTCTGACCAATACCCCTAGCTCCGCCACTGCACCCCCCCCCCCCCACCCGCCTCCTTGACCTATGTGTGTAGTGTTCGGTTTCGGGAATATCTGGTTTTTCTTTTCATTTCCTTCAACGAAGTTTTATAATAGCCGTTATAGGAGGTTTCAATATTTGTACACCAATAAATTAACTGTGTCTGAATTTTCGAAAATTTCCTGACCAACATTCTTCATCATACTTCCCTTTACTCGTGCAATTTTGACCAGTCTGTTAGGGGTTCAAGGAGGTTTTTTATATTGGTTGTCTAAAGATGAAATTTTTGCAACATTGGCTGTCGGGTATTGTGGGCCGCGACGTAGAATCACCTACAAAAAGCAATGATCCACATGCAGGAGATGCGATGAGGTCGAACATGATGTGTAACTGGTGACAATCTTCAAAAAGGTTATGGATGGGGAAATAACTATTGGGAAATACTTGGTTCTCATGCAAATGTGTACATCTGGTTGGTCATTTTCAAGCCCGAGAAGTGTCATTTCCGGTGATCTGGGGGGTATCAAAACCAGAAATTTTCTTGTACGCTGCGCGCCAACCGAAGGTGGCGCTCCGCTTAGATAGTAATTCGCGCCCCCCGTTTTAGAAAATCCAGGATACGCCCCTGCTCATATACATATTATTTTCACATAGGCCTACACGTTATGTATTGTTGTCTGATGATAGCCGCAGATGTGTGAAACTCGAGTAACAACATGATGTAGGTTACCATATACGTTTACTATATTATGTACTTGCTCTATACGTCTATGTATTGAGCACTTTTGCAGCAGGAAGTGAACAACTGAGACTTTGTTACGTGATAGACAGGATTGTTTTGTGAGAGTTTGCAAGACAAATTTAGTGATTGGATACACAATCAGACGGGTAGACATATCTAGACGACGATCCCGGAACAATTAGTGTAAGTTCAACTTATATTTTAAACGGTAGGCTATGTGTTTTCTTAGTTTGGTATGACTTGTCAGACTGAAATGGTGTGTACAAGTCACGTCATTCTTTCGAAGCTACGTATAAATATTGTGCAGGGTGGAGGGGTTATGAGTGTGAAGGTTACAGTGTCCGCTCCCTGTCAAAACTACACTAGGAACCACAATTGGTGCTATGCGGTGTTGCTGAGCGGACTCTCGCATAGAATTAGTGATTTTCGGTTTGCGAACTGTTATTAGAGTTCTGTTCTTTCAATGGTTTCAAAACAACTTTTAGCACCACGATAGCACGGCGGTGATGATGAATTGGATTTTTTCACCTCCTTCAGTGTTGCAGATATGTCGGATAGGGACGCTACGTGCTGATTCCATGAGTATGAATGGGGGGGCAGGAAGCTTCCAAAAAGTGGGGGCACAACATCAGAGGGGCACTTTCTCAATCCACAACCACCACTCGTTATGCTATAAACCGATAAACACCGGCCATATCACTTAAATGTATATGATGTGTTAGTATGCTATCAATGCTTTTATATCGAGATTGCTTATTGTTAACCGTGCTACAAATAGATATGGGGATGCCATTTTAAGAATAGCATGTACAGACTAAAAATATATAATTAAAATAATATATTAAAATTAACAAAGGCTTAAGATATCCAAAAGACAGTTCTTCACCAAAGGGGCACATTTTATTTGCCAGTAGGGCACATTTGCTATATTGGAAATAGCGATCTGGAAGGCATTTTCGGCCAAAATTTTCTTGTACGCTTCGCGCCAACTCGTGGTGGCGCTACGCTTAGATAGTTTGCCCCCAGTGCCCCCCCCCTCCGGCTCCTACCCCCCTGTTACACTACTTGCTCGCTATTCGCTGAACACTGATCGAAAAGGAGACGCTTCGTATAGGCCAGAGGCCATCCACAATCATCACATGGATAGGGTTTCAAGTGAGCTCATGTTAGCTTCCTTATTCCCGATTGGGAAGCACTTAACATACACTGAGGAAGCATAAATCTTGACAAGCAAAGAAGATGACAACATATAATATCGAATTACAAGGGATTCGTGTCAGCTTCCTTATTCAATCCATGTACCACTGGGAAGCCCCGCATAGGACTAGGTCGAATGGGGACACTAGGTTGCGTTCCCAGGAAGATGAAGGAGAGCAACATTTGTACGACTACCTCGCTTTCATGCACACCGATCGAAAATGGGACGCTTCAGATATGACGGAGATCATCCACAAACATTATGGATAGGATTTTAAATGAGCTCCTGTCGGGTTCCTTTAACCCTTTGAAAATATAATAGTGAACTGAACTATTGGCTCAACTAAAGATGTATACTATAGATCTGCACTACCAGGGGAGATGAAGACGTATATACTATCGAAGCATAAAGGGATTCGTAGCAGCTTCCTAATACAATGCATACACCACTGGCAGCACCAAATATAAGCTTGTACAGATTGTGAAACTGGCACATGTTCGCAGTTAAATTCTGCACAGAAAGCAAATGTCACTACAAGATTCTACTCCTATAGCTTGCCACTTAAACGGTAAACGAAATATTCACAATTCTGAGTTTGTATATAATTAGTGGCATAGAAAGGAAGCGCCGTAAGTATTGCAGGTTCTCTTTCACATTGGAATTGATAAGTTTTGTTTGTGCGTAATAGCCAAGTAAATGAGAACCTATAGTAATCTTGCTACATTTTAAGTATACGGCTATTTCCTCTGTAGTGTGTATTTCCTTAGATAGTTCAAAGAATATGAGGTAAGCCTGAATGATCTAGCAACACTGTAGAGTGTATCCTAGTACGAAACGTATGTGTGCATTCGGCGGGGGGGGGGGGGGGTAGGGGGAGGGGTGGGGAGGGTGATAGCTGTTTTAGCTGCCCCACAGGTGATAATTGTGCAGGCTGCCTTTTGTCATATTTCTGATGGCTACACCTACATTCCATTTTCACTCTACTTATGTGTATTGTGTTTCTTACGTCCTGTGATATTGTGTTTACTTACCGTACAATTTGGACATTTTCTAGATCTGTTATCGTTTATTATGGAAAATGTGTTATTTTTACTACTGAATCCTTTTTCGCGAATCGGTATCTGTGTAACTGCTTCACGAGATGCGGTGCTGTTGCTATGGACGCTGGTACGAACGGTTGGCTGATCATATTTCTCAGTTTGTTGGTTTCTATGCCAGTTCAGGGAAAGCATAATGTCTACAGTAAGTCTGGGGTACTGCGATATCGATTGAGGACTCGTAATAAAAAAACTGAAAATTCGAATGTCTTGTTGCTGTTATGGAAGCTGCATGGTATCAACGATTGGCTGATCATAACTGATGGGATGTGTTTCTCAGTGTGTTGGTTTCTATGCCAATTCAGGGAAAGCCGGTCTACAATAAGTCTGAGCTACTGCGATATCGATGAGTGCAGGATGTTCTTTTGCAACTGTTTTCTATTTACCGCCCTCCTCATTCACGGAGAAACGGTTTCACTGCGCTAATGTGATATCGATTGAGGACTTTAATACAAGACCTGAAATTTCGAATGTCTTGTTGTTGTTATGGAAGCTGGTACGAACGATTGGCTGATCATTACTGATGGGATGTGTTTCTCAGTGTGTTGGTTTCATACCAATTATGGGAAAGCCTGTCTCCAGTAAGTCTGAGCTACTGCGATATCGACGGATGAGTGCAGGATGTTCTTTTCAAACTGTTTTCTATTTACTGCCCTCCTCCGGTTTCACTTTATCATTATTTCAGACCGAATTTCATCGTTTCCTGAATGTGTGCACTACACACGATACATTTCTTACCTGTGATGATGTCAGTTTTCATTTGGATAATCCATCTTGTGATGGTGACATTGATAGCAGTATTAATGACTATAACAATACACTTATTAACGTTTTGGATAATCATGCTCCGTAAGCTTGTTTCGCACCACTCCGTCTTCCCTTCCCCTCCCTTCCTTCCCTCTCCCCTCTCCTCTCCCTCCCCTCCCCTGCACCATTGCTAACGGATAAAATAGTGACTAAACAGACAATCTGAAGAAATCTCGAGATAAAGTACAGTAAGTCAATAGTAACCGTCGACAAAGAAATTTACTAGACCAATGTAGAAAAGTTTCTCCATTGATGTTTGAATCCAGTTAGTCTTTTTCTCCGAACAGAATTGCTGAAAACAACCAAACGCCGTTTTAATTGTAAACAGTGAAGTTAGAGGAGATTGATCTCTATCCCCGTCGTGTTTACCAATCAACGTAACTATTACCACACATTAAGAGTTCAACTTAGTTAGCCCTCGCTTGGTTTATATTGAAAAAACGGCGACTTTCCGGGAATCATGTGATTCACGAAGATTGCTTGCTACGCGGAAAATCGCCGTTTTCTTCTGAGCTTAAACCAAGCGACGGCTAACCGGTTGAACTCGTAATGAATTACCAGACAAATTTGCAAATATTTTAAGTGAGAAAATTGAAGACATTTGAGCAAGCATCATGTCTTGCCTACGAACGACCATCCTACACTGCTTGACACTACTACAACCAGGCGCGTAGCCAGGGGGCGAAGGGGGAGACCGCCCACCCCCCCTTGAGCATATTTTTTTGTACGTTTTTATGATATCGCTAGTAATTTCAAACTAGAAAATGAATGCTTAGATGCCTGGGAAGTGCAATTTCCAGCAATTTCCGTCCAAAATTTTCATGCACCCTTCGCGCCAACTAATGGTGGCGCTACGCTTAGATAGGTTCCAATGCCGAATCTAAGGCTCTAATAATTTGCCTACAGGTTCGCCCCTCCCTTGTGAAATTCCTCACTACGCGCCTGACTACAATGAGATTCTTTCAACATTCTGTAAATTATTGGTAGAAGTTGTGTATTATATTAGGACTTGTATCTAAACACTGTTGTCTCGATCCCATGCCTACTAGGTTGATTAAATATTGTAAATCTGACTTGGAGGCCATCTAAATCGCAATATTTTAACCAGCTTAATGTTTCAGTGTCTCGACTGAAAACGATCGGAGATCGTAGCTTTCACATGCTGCACCAACCCCTCCCCCGCTGGTGGAAAAAAATCCAGTAAATAAAAAATATCTGGACTCACTTGATCGGTTTAAGCATCGTCTTTGAACTCATCTTTTTTCACATTGTTATTAGATATTTTCTTTTCGTCATCAATCATGTAAAGGGCATTGAACAAGTTTTGTCGGATTCTGCGCTATATATTATGGTTATTGTTGTGGTTATTATTAATATTATATGGACTTGAAAATACTTGCAGTGTGAATGATATTGTGCAACATTACAAATGTAGAGTATAGGCCTATAAGGAGACCTACGATGATATTTTGGTCTATACTGCTACTGCATGTTTATCATGTACTATTACAATCATACAGATGGCGAGCCAAGACTGTGCGGTTGAACAGAAACCTGATCTGCTGGATGGTCTCGATGAAGTAGTCGACGAAAAAGACCTTCAGGTTAGAAAATAGAAGGAAAGGAAAGCAAACATCTGTTGTGGTAGTCCAAAATAAATATCCATATCTCTTTTCGCTCTCTTTGGAAAGAACCAAAAACTGAGAGAAATAAAACGTGAAATAATGATATTGTAATGAAATAAAAATGGACAGTTATGACAATGAATGCAAATGATATATTACCGTGTCTCTGGGAGGGTAAGAGGGGAAGGAAATTAACTCAACCCTGAAGCGATCCACTTAAAGATGTACAGTTGGGAGTTGAAAAATTAGGGTTTACCGAAGAAATCTTTGTTTACCTCTAATCATCATCGTCGTCTTTATCGTCTTCGTCATCTTGTCGTTATCGTCATCGCCGTCATTGTCGCCAACGTCGTCATCGTCATAGTTGTCATTTTCGTTATTGTTTTTGATGATGATAAAGCCCTTCTTCTTTTTCTTCTTCTAATTATGACTATTCTAATTACTACTATTCTATATATATATATATATATAATTATATATTCTAATTACTACTATTCTAATTATTACTATTCTAATTATGACTATTCTAATTATGACTATTCTAATTATTGCTATTCTAATTATAACTATTCTAATTATTACTATTCTAATTATTACTATTCTAATTATTACTATTCTAATTATTATTATTTATCTTCAGATTCTGGCACCTGAAATTGCCGATAGTTTCAATATTGTAACCAAAAACCTAGGATTGTCAAATCAGGAAGTATTTACTATTAAAGCAGATAATGCTGGGCCGATGGGAGGAGTTAGAGAAACTGCATTTCAGGCGCTTATGGCATGGAAACGGAAGAACGGAGAGAATGCCACCAAGAAAGTATTAATTGACGCCTTTGAGAAGTCTGATAGAGGTGACTTGGCGGTAATTTTAAGGCAAGGCAACCGATAGAAATTCAGAAATCTCGCATCTCGATCAACACATGTATCTTAAAACATGATTGGATAACCCGGAAAGCAGCTATAGATAAGATAACTAAGATCTGGTCCTGCAGTAGTTTGCTTAAAGTTGCGAGAATCTTACAGAAAAGCCTGGTGTTCCATTTATGTAGTGTAGTGTTTTACCATTTTACTTAATATATGTAGAATTGCATTCCACATTTATTGCAAAGAGGCGTGTCGTTATTGGTGATTGAACTATCAGCAATTATATATATTATATATTATTATTATATTATATATAATTATATATATATATATAATTATATATTTATATATAATTATATATATATATAAATATATATATATATATATATATATTCCCACTGCCATGGGAACCCAAATGCCCCCTCATATGCCAATATTTTTATGCATTGCTTGGAACAAGAAATACTTTCTTTCATCTCCTTACAAACCATGTGTCTATGCACGTTACATTGATGATATTTTTATGTTATGGGATAAAGGCGAACAAGAACTGAACAACTTGTTCACGTTTGCCAATGATTTTAACGAATTTATCACTGTTTACCACTGAACGGTCTACGAAGCAAATCCCCTTCCTCAATATACAAGTCACAATTGTAAGAACACAAATTAGAGACATCGGTGTATGCCAAACCAACTGATAGGCACTCTTATCTCCACTTCAACAGTTTTCATCCCCGCCACACCAAAAATTCCATTGTTTACAGCCAGTTACTCAGATACCGGCGTATCTACTCACGTGATCAAACTGTTCTCAATGAGACCGTTGAACTTCTTAATTTTTTCCTCAATAGGGCATACCCGTACCGACTACTGAACTACCACCTCAAAAGGTTCTGTCCTTAAAACGATATATTCTGCTGACTTATCGAAACAACCCTGATTCCGACAGACTACCCCTCGTTGTCACGTACCACCCCTCCCTTCGCCCCTTCTTCAATGAAATCAAGCAAGCATGGGGTACTCTAGGTTCCGACCCCATAATAGCTGAACATTTTAAGGTTCCCCTGTAATAGCCTATAGACAACCACGTAATAACAGATCAATGCTGGTTCGAACTACCCTCCCCACCTAGTGATGAGCCTGATAATGGAAACATCACTTGTAACAAACCGAGATGCATGGTGTGCCCTCACCACGACCCCTCTCCCGCTTTCCTCCACCGGGCCTCAGGTACCACTCTGAGAACTGGTAGATTTGGTTTTGACTCAGCCAACTTGTGTCATCTACCTTCTTTATTGTTCCAAGTGCCCCCAGGTCACCTATATTGGTGAAACCAGCACTAAGTTCAGGCTTCGGTTCAATAATCTGACCTGAAATTTGTTATTCTCTATGGCTTCTTCAAGTAGGAAAAAAGCAAACGGGAATTGAAAACAAAGTATATGCCTCAATACACACAATAATGGGCTCAACAAGGATCTCCCTTTTATGAGTATAAAATGAGTAAATGCGAAGTTAAATCCGAATAAGGTCTAGTTTCTTTCATATTTTCATATCATTCCTGCAACTGAAGAAGAGCTGCGATAACGCTCGAAATATATTGCTACAGATTTAACGTTTTAAGCAATAAAGTTTGAAATAAATGTATCATTTTTTCCCCTTTTTCTCTTTGTTATATATATATATATATATATATATATATATATATATATATATATATATATATATATATATATATATATATATATATATATATATATAACGGGCAAAAGGTAATGCACAATTCCAAATACCTAATCTGTTTTCACTACCAGTCATTAATTACATAGCTTGAAAATTCCAATTTATGGTCCAATGTAACCGTTTACATGTACACTCTAAAAACAAGCTGGTGAAATTTTCACCAGGAGCTGCGTTTATATGCTACCCTCCATATCCTGGTTGTTTTCACCAGGTTTCCTGGTGAATGAGATTTTAAAAAAATCCAGGTAGAAATAACCAAAAAATCCTGGTTAAATTTCCTGGTTAGATTTTACCACTCTCCTGGTTAATATCATGGGTATTCACCTCATTCCTGGTTAAATTAACCAACATTTCCTGGTTGATGTGACTGCTATCCTGGTTTATATCAAACGTATTCCACCTCTTTCCTGGTTAAATTAACCAACATTTCCTGGCTGGTGCCAATGCTATCCTGTAGGCTAATATTATAAAACATTCCACCTCTTTCCTAGTTATATTACACATTTCCTGAATGATGTGACTACTATCCTGGTTAATATCAAAGAAGTTACCACCTCATTCCTAGTTAAATCACCACTTTCCTTATTAATATTATTGGGAACACCACCGTATCCTCGACTAAAGTTGCAATGCATTCTAATTATGGAAAGGCATTACATAAATTATAAAACAACATCATTAATTACTGAAAGTTTATTTGTATCTCCTTACTTTTGAATTTTGAGTAAATGAATATTCGCAAAATAGTTAAATTTTCCTCAAATATTTATACCATGAATTTCTATAAGAACTTCAATACTGAAGTCAACATTTTTAGGACATATGTTTCACATTACCATCGTCACATGCCGAAGCTCTGATTGCTCGACGTCACTAACTGTGAAGTATAACAGGAAATACCAAGACCTTGTTCAGCACTTTGCACAAGGAAACAATATCACTTGTTTTTACTATTGAAAAAGAATTGAACAAAAGTTGACTTAATTATAGGACACGAGCTATGATTGTACTAGGGCAAATGAAACCTTAACCTGTCTCTTAAAAAACAACTTGATCAAAGCCTCTCTTTTAATAACCTTATGTTACGACAAAAGCCAACCATATAGCAGTAACTTTTCTTTAAACTAGATAGGAAGGTTTTAACAGATTTATGTTAACATTGTTGTTAATAAGGATGACTTATTACCAAATTTATATTTTTAATTTAATTATTGGTACTTAATTTATATACTGAAATAAATTACCAAAATATGTTACCACTTGGCACTGGTAAACCGAACAACTTTCACCATTAACTATTAAATCTATATAGCAAGACTCTACAAGACAATTTTTAGGTTACCAACGAAACCATTAATGGTTTAATCATTAGCTCCTCCTTTCACCTCACATTATTGTGCAAACTATTTTAACTCAAATACAAAGTTGTAATTGTAGCTTATATAATAATCACAAGAAAGATTAATTTGAAAAGATTTTGAACTAACAGTTAAAGAATAGATCAAAGTGTCCTTAAACATGAACATAAACTCCGACCCCGAATGACCATCTTCATACTTGACAATAATTATGATCACGTTTGAATATACATCCACATGTCTGTTCGTGGACGATGAAGCAATTCCAAAGAATTAACTAAACTGACCCCTATGACCTTTCACATACAATTCCTGATCACCTCTTTATGTCTCTTCATCACAGGTCGATTATCTCTGTCCAAATTTTCATTGAATTTGTAGAAGCAGGTTTTTTGCAATTGTGGACAGAGAGATGGATTGCAAACATTTTCTTCTCATAAACAGCTTCAATCACATTCCTGATGTGCATCGTCTAAGCAAGAAATATGCTTCTACTACTGCAAAGCTGTATTACTTAGCAGCATCTCTCAATTGTTCACTAGCTCCTCCAGGATATTTTTTATATGATATTTTTCCAGGATGTTTGTACCAATCTAGGAAAGGAATGAAACAATTACAGTATTAAATAGTGTGTTAATGAACTAGGATGAAATTTGTTTCAGTCTACTAGAGTTTGTACCAAATATTTTTGATTTTTTTTTCATCAGTTCCGGTTGTAGAAAGGCATACGAATTGCATTAGACTGTCTTTTTTAGCAAGTGCAGTAACGGGCTGTGTTGGCAGCCAATAAAGGATCACGATTCTTCACAGTGGTTTTCCTTTGATCTTTTCCGACAAACAAGAAAATGGCGACTTCAGTACACAGCCTGTATTCATGAACTTTCATAATAGGCGAAGGTTAAATGTGTAAAAGTGCAGTACACGATAGTGGCTTGGAGCAAAATTAGGCAATAGTGTTATTTGAACCACTTAAAAAACAAAAGCGTATGGTATCGGTTCAAAATTTTATGGTACATGAAAGTAGGAGCACTGAAAGATCTCTGTCAAAGCGATTTCTCTTCATTTTAGACAAGTTTGTTTTCGCTTTGCAAAGTCCTGTGACTTTAGGCTGACACCCCAGTTAATTAATTGTTCAATTTCCTAACATATTCAAACTGGTTCCACTTTTACCAATAATCAGTGGGCTATCAGCTTATGTAATTCCATATAAATTAAACATTAAGCTCAACAATAAAACTTACTTGGTTTACATCTATCGTCTATGAATGATTGCAAGTAGATTGCAATAGTGCGTGCAGTGTTATGCATCCTTCGATGTTTACTTTCCCTAGAAACAACAGAATGAGAACAGAAAATGCCAAGTTCTTCATTTTATCTGCAAGAAAAGATTTGTGAAATTGCTGTAAATTTGATACAGTAAACTAACATTCACTGAAGATTCTTCCCCCAACCCTTCCCACCACCCCTACCCCCACTTCCGAGATCACTTATGTATCTCACTGCTCTGAGACTACAACTTTAACAAGGACTGACACTTACTGAAGGCCATGGTCACACTCTTTGTTTACAATTCAATCCACTTTTTTGGTTTAGAAACAGGAAAGCAGCTTGAAAGACCCTCTAATTGTGGACATATTTCAGGCTTCCTGATAGTTTTGGAATGTACTGCGCTCATCTCTTACATGTCTCATTGCTTCTATTGTAACTTTCCATTTACCTAGCAGACCTATTAACTGGCAACATTTTAGAACTTCACCCCATTGACCCTCCTCTGGTTACATCCATCACCTCTCCTTCCTAAATTCACGAAGTAAAGAAGCGTAATTCTACCGACAAATTCCTTGGTTAGGAATTACACTTGTTCACTGTTTTCAGTTGTGTTTGCATCTCAACAACACGGAGACAGTTAAGTGTCATTGCCTGTTAATACCAAAACTAGTGAGGTTTAGTTTTGTTGTTGTTGTAACAATCAATGTTTTGGATAATGTATCAGAAGGTAGAAGGAATATAGAAATCACATATGATGAGGAGCATTTATACTGTGGAAGGTAGTCATTGTAAAATGGTAAGATGCTGCTACTGCATGAAGCATATGAACTCACCTTTGGATTATCCATCTATTTTCTTAGACACCTGTAACAAATACTTCTGGTCATGCGGAATACACATGATCTGCATAGTGATTATCTGTTCTGCCAAATCATCCCTTTCTGATACAGAAAGCCCTTGTTGCAAATAATCAAAGTCTTGCTCTATCTGTAATTGTAATTCAATGACATGAACACACATGTTAGCTGTACTTACATTGAGATGAAACAAATTTAGACATGTAAGACTCACATGTACCACGGAGAAATAAAACTATAGAAATTAGAGACTTGTCATCTACAATATAGACTATATGATATGCTTAGAAAAATGTATAATTATATGTTGTACAGTCCCCTGATTTGGCTTTTCTGTTTTGAAATTTTGAAGATACATGCACTTTAATTTAACTGAGTTTCACTATCTCAACAAAATTCCTCTAATATAAAGTTGAAGAGTGCTTCCACACTTGGCGGAGTGTAAGTGACTAATCCTTTGAGAAGATAAATCAATAGTTTTTAACACTGTAAAAGGAGGAAGTGTATGGAAGTAAGACAATATGGTTACTGCAATGGTTCCAGTGACGTCAATTGGCCTCTACACGCATAACTTGTACCTGGTTTCAATAGCCTTGCAACTTAATTTTGTGTGGAACTTTTAACTTGATGACATGAGTTGTAGTTTAATATAAGGCCAAATTAAGCATGTCTTTGTTGTAAAAAAAACTGTTTTCGTTGCTCAATTTGTGTGGAGCTGTAGTTTATCTAATAGGCTAGCTATGATCACAATAATCGCTCGATACTGTCTGCACCATTTAGCCTGAATGACGTTAAACCGGAACTCTCTAATTACAATACAGAACTAGCCTCAGCAGCTAGGTCACTTCTATTTTCTGCCAAAACAAAATGACACAAGAAAATGAAAGCAGAGTTATTTATTTCTACACCTAACAGAAGCCGGTCACATTTGTTAGAAAATATTTTATAAGTTAAACAAAATCTTACTCTGACCAGGTAAAATAGTTTAATTGCTAGTAGATCTTTGCAATGTCCACCTGTATATAATATATATTCCATTTCCACACCAGAATGTGATTGATGTTAATCCCTGATTTATGATCTCTACTGTGATAGGGCTTACATAGGTACCAGAGCTCTTATTGAGCGTCTCAGTGGCCAGATGAAGAACAAGTTCCTCTACCTCTGGCAGATTCAATGGGTGATATCATCTCTGCCTGCGGTGTGCTCTTCAACATCAGCAAAGTTGACCTTATCCAAGAAGCAATCTTGCGCACTTGTCCACTGACATGAATGATAGGAGTTTTTCAATAAATACATCAAAATCGTTCACATCTTAGGAAGATTCTTTCTTCCTAAGATAGGAATGATTTCTTCCGAATGCTTCCTAAGTTATTTAGGTACATTAATTTAGGAACATTCCTAAGTAACTTTTATGAAATAGAGCCCTGAGTTATAATGTTAAGATCAGGTTTACCGGAGTAACCTGGATTATGTTAACTAACATCGACAATATCCAGGATAATGTGAGCAAATTTTTAACCAAGATATTTTCACCGGGTTGTTTTCAGAGTGTAGTTATCAACCTCTACCTCGATGGAAATATGAAAATTTTATTTAAATTATTTTCTTAAGAGACAAAATTTGTGATGCAAATGTCAGTCAGTAAAGGAAACTTCAAATATTTAACGTTTCATATTTTATGATTTGGCTTTCGGACACTGCATGTAGCGTACCCATTGTAACCAGCTCAGAGACACTTACAAACGACACACAAATCGAAGATAAGATTGATTGTGTTATCAATATGTATGTAACTTATAGAGTGAATGTTAATGCAACGCTTCCAATGTCTAAGATTATGTGTAAACTAATTTGGTCTCCTATACTATTACCGCTCAGAAAGTTTCTGTGTTTGATCAATGAATGCGAGCATGTATTTTTATTAAAGGGGCTTAAAAAAAACAGAAAACTGTAAACTTGTCGCATTTTGGTGTTTATGCTGTTAGTTTTGTTACGTACACAACTCTGTATTTACAGTAAAAAGATATTCTGGTGGCTGAACTTCTTTCCTTAAAACCTTTCTCTCCATATTTAGGTCAAAGCCGCAAAGTGATCACGATATCTGGTAACACATGATCATCTGTAAACAAGTGTATAGGCCTATTAGATTACTCACCGACCTGATCATATCCATCACCTTCTCCCTCTCCATGCAGGGGACTCGTGATATCCAATAGATGTCAGCAGACTCGGGTCGAAAATGGATCAGGCTTTATCTAAGGTGACTTTTGTTAAAAACAAACAAACAAAAAGTGGCAAATATTTCACAACTGAGAAATATTAAAGAGGAGATGAAATGGTGGGTTTTCATGTCTTAGAAATTAGAATGGTTTATCTGCATTACAACAACACCACCCATTCACTACTTCGAGTAAATGCAGCTGCAAAAGCCAGACATTCGCCGTCAAAGTATTCCCTAGAGACCTCCCGAGCAGACTCTCTTGAAAAAAACTCAAAGCTTCTCACCGCAGTTCATATGACGTCAGTAAAGAGACCATTTCAACCAAAGCCGGTGTGACAGTACAGAGTGTCCCCCTGTACAAAGTGTCTCCGCGGACACTTTGTACCAGCATATTTAGTCCGGTCGGACATTATCTGCTGAAAATTGTGTCCCACCCTCACAGCAAATATAGTCCCACCGGACGAAATGTCCTGGTACAGAATGTCCGCAAATACTTCATAGCATCTTTTGTCCCGCATAAAATTTAAGCATTTCGACATTCAAATGGCAATTGAGTTCATTATATCAATAATTAGAGCAGATGCATACATCAGAGTTAAATGTTACAGGCAATAAATGAGACGTTGTGCGTTGCTGCAAAACAAAAAATAGAAGGGAAAAAAAAAAAGAAGAAAAAGAAACAAGTCTTCCATCTGTAGAAGATGTTAATCATGTTTTTGTTGTGATTGCTGCTATTTCATCCTCCGTATATGTTGCATGTTGTATTCGGCAACTACATTGCGTTCATAGTCATCTTTACAGAGGGAGGGATAGTATAAACCCAACTCCCCCCCCCCTCCCAACGGAGGGCGGGTACGGGATAGGGAATGCAACAGCTACAACAAAAAATGATAATTGCAGAGGTAAAATATTACGAACTTTAGGAGTCCAAACTTCATTGTTGCCGTATTTCCCTAACACACAGTGGGTAAGTTTTGGCAAGTATGGTAACTGTACTTCATGGGTCTACGAGAGTTGCCATGGCAATATGAAATTTCATCCGTGCGTAAAGCTCATTATAGGACGGGAACCGAGGGTGTTTTCAAGTTACGGATAAGGGGGGGGGGAGTTGGGATGGTAAGTTATCGAATTTGTGTCCTGGGGAGGGGTCTTCTTAAGTCTGTGACCTATCTGTGATGAGTTCCAAAATATTTTTGTTTGCTAATAACAACCATGAAGTAGCTGGACTAGATACTTCTCTGACCTTGAACATGTCAACACTGCCCCAACCCTCTCCGTATGGGCTTGACACCTATTTATTGACTTTCATTACTACTTTATTGTTTACTTTTTTACCCTTCCTTATTTTTGTCACTCAATCGTCAAGGTTTTCTCCCTCTCAACAAGGTGGAGGGCCATTCCCCCACCCCCTGCCCCGTTGTGATGGCCATGCGTGAAGCAAATTTTCATTTGTATAGACAAATGGCATTCCAGGCAATTCCAGTGATAAAGGTTCGTTGTTTCTTATTATGAATGTTTCTTATTGGACAAAAGTGGTTCAAATTAGAAAAGATATATTAGAACGATACCCTCTTCAAAAGAGCTGCAAACATACAGGAAACAAAACAAAGCCAAACAAGGGAAAGAATAAAGCAAATAGGACAGAGCAGGATGCAATATGCTAGATTTTTTGTCTCATCATGTTTCTCACACTTTAAATATGTCATTCTTGTAGAGAAAAGTTTGTTAAAAGAAAGTTAATATAGTAAAAATCAAAACATGAAATTGGATGATAGTCATGCACAAACACAATATTCTGAATCTATATCAGACTGGACAAAGAGTGAAAAATGATTATACATGGGATCTGGGAGGTAGGAGCCTGGGGGGGGGGGCACTGTCTGTACATGCTATTTTTAAATGGCATCCCATATCTTTTTATAGCACGTTTAACAATTAACAATCTCAATAAATAGTATTGATAACATACTAACACATCATACATCATATTTAAGTGATATGGCCGGTGTGTATCGGTTTATAGCATATCGAGTGGTGGTTGTGGAATGAGAAAATGTCCCTCTGATGTTGTGTGCCCACCCTCACTTCCTACCCCCTGCATGGGGAAATTTAACTGGAATGATGACTCTCCCTTTGTAGCTCTGATGCAACTAAAGATAATCCATGCTTTCTAGAGCATCCTTCAAGCAGGGAGGTATTGCTTGATTAGAATGATATACTACTGTCACTCTTCTTCAAACAATATGTACTTGAAACTCTCATAATCCACATGAAGAACATCCTCTTTAGAGTTTGGTAAAGACCTCAATAAAACCATGCAGAAGTTTCCCTATTAGAATTCCCCCCCTTTAACTGCTTTCCACAAACAGTAGGATTACCTATATAATGCTTTAATGTGCAACTTGATACCGTCAAAAATTTAATCTTGATTGTTAATTACAAATAAAATAGCTGAATCTCATATATCCAATGGGTTTTTCGTTAAGACTTACACAGAAATCCATAACAGCAAAAGTTACAACAGGAAGAAGAATATGGTCGGTTATATGTTTTACTATGAGAACTTATCTTGAACACAACTTCCAGAACCAAGAAACACGCCTTCTTATTTGTTATTTAATGAAGTAATGAGGTGATAAAGAATTTCGAGCGTCACATCCCTTCGACTACGACTGGCAGTGAAAAGTCAATGGCCTGTCTTTGCTTAAACGTATAGCAGCTGACGCAATTTTCTCTCATATGTTAGAGTGAAAGACAAGATTATTGTCGGTAACAAGTTAACTGCTAAGAAAATCGTCTAGACATGTCTTCTGTTAACCTCATACATACTCCCTCCATTGGTGGTCTGGGATGAGATATCAGTACAACCAAATCTGTGCAAAATAAAAGTTGAAAGCAATATTATGAGTAGTGAATACCACACTGTAAGTCATATATAAAATAAATTATCATCTTGAAAAGTTATGTGTAAGCTCCACTACAAAGATAATTAACATTCACCATATTGGTTAAGTGTAGACTGTATAGTGTACAACTGAACTATGCTTAGACATTGAGTTAATTTGATGATCTTTTATTGTGACACCTACATGTTTATGGGATTACTGGCTCCATTTTATTAATTGGAGATTGCATGTCATAATTTTGGCGCTATATTGTATAGTTCACTACCAAACCTGAAAAGTTTTAACCACATGAGCCAATACAACTTTGGGGCATATTAATTAAATTTAATATCAGAAATTTATCAAATTAGAGTAAGCTAGGATACAACAGAAATTTGATGCCTTTTGGTGCTCTATTGATGTATGTGTGCATGGTATGACTGTTTAATGCCGATCAAACATTAATTGTCCTGAATCAGGATCCATGGGGGGTTCAAAACACCCTCTGTATGACCCAAATGGCAAATGCAAAAACAAATAATGCTAGCTTACCATTATTATAGTAAAATGTACTATTATACATCATTTTGCATCAAGAGACCTAAACATTGCCTTATTTTGCCAAAGAAAAAGGGGTCCCTCTCCCAGGTTTCAGGAAATATCCCCCACCACACACAAACACATTTAGCAATTTTCCACAACGGACCTAACAGAGAAATGGTACCAAAACTCAGTTGATACATTATCTCTCTTATCTTGTCGAAATTCCTGTCAAAACAGCCAAGTGGTAATAAGTTCACACTTTCTAAACAGAAAAGTTCCCTGTGGTTACAATATCAAACTGTCCAACACCTTTTTGAAAAACAACACACAATAGGTGGTGTCTAGCTGTGGAATGTGGTCTTAATTATTTACTCATCATTTGTTTGAACAAATAAACTGTGTCTGCTGCAGTGAAACATGTCCAGCCAAAATCACTTTTTGGGGATGTAAATCAAATGACGACAATTGTCAGGCTATATGCTACTTAAGAACCAGAGGTGGAAACTTTGCAAGTAAATATAGGAACAAAAACTATGTACATATAAACTTGTTAATGGGGACTTAACCTGCAAAGATTTACAGTACACTTTCTCTGTTCTCACCTACCTTCGTGATCTTTCTGTATGCTTAATACCTATTTGGAAATAATTTATACTCAAACGCAGCATTCTGCCATGCACTACAAGTTATTTGCATGGTACAAATAACAGATATGATGCCATTCATAATGGAACTAACTACAGAAAATTATTCACTTTTTAAGACATGCTTACCTCATCATCACATCAGTAATGCAATAAGAAGTTGATGCTGCAGTCTTTTCAGGCACTGCCTTAGTCTCAGGCCACTTTGAATAGAAGTCAGACAGTGTTATGATGTACAGTCGCTTGGCAGCTGTCACTGGTAGAGGACCAATAAGATCTACACCAACCTGTTAAGAAAGAAGACAGCATTTAGGTGCTAATTTCAAAAACAATTACAAGTTGCATGCTTTGCCTTGACTGTTGTTCTATTCCATTGCTTCATTCTGTACAGAGATCTAGATAAAAACAGTGGGATATCTGATCGAAACAGGGTGTTGGTGGATTTAGGCCAATTATTTTTACCTTGCAAACATGAAAATGTAACTTACACCATACTGTACCATATATTTACAATCTCTTCAACCACTAAACCAGAAAAATGATACGCCACTTTTTGCAACTTGCAATTATATTCCTATATTGATGGTTGCTCTGCAGTTAGGCCAGAGTGTGGCTTAACGGTATGCTGTATAGGCCTTAAATATGCCAAATTTTCACTATGGACAAAATTCTTTAAGTATGTTTATTTCCCTGGAGGAAATTTACCTCACTGGGACATTCAATATCTCGTGTCATCATTTAGAATGTCTGAGCACAATTTAAAGGGTTATTACCCCTTGGAAAGTACTTTTTGAAAACTTTTAGCAATTAAAGTGGCCAAAATTTAGGGCCAATACAGACTACCTTTAAACTTGTAAATGTTGAATTTGTCCAGAAAGAGTGACATTAACTATACTAAACCTTCACTGCATACTGTGGACATCTTGTGCAATTAAAACAGATTGAGAATTTACCTGTTTCCATAATCCAGTTACAGGAATGCTATGGAGACTTGTTCGTAGGTCTACAGGACAATGACGCTTTGACATCCTGTTGAACATAACTTGTTACATCAACGTTGATAGTTTTCCAATAGAATCTAGACATAGTCTGTTGTCTGGTTTATCTATGCAAAGATGAACACCTTCAAAGAGATAAGAAAATTCATGATCAAGGAGATATCATGTTTTTTTGCCCATCCCCCCCCCCCAAAAAAAAACAACAAACAAACACACACAAATATATGGGCTGCAGGATTGGTAGTTCTAGCTGAAGTGCCTTAAAATTGAATTACAACTCTATATCGGTGGTTGAAATGGAATATTCCCATTATTGTACATATTGCATGGCCACTATTTGGGTCTATAGATATTTAAGGAGTTTTCTTCTGCAGTGAGGTTTGGCATGTAGAGAATATGCCACACCTAAAAAAGTACTATCAGGCCTTCAATATCTGTTCTTACCAACCAAAATTAATGAACGTGAATTTGTTATGTACAGTATTAGTGCCACTTTCCTCTAGAAGTAGGCTAGGCTATATGCTATAGTCCAATAATAGCATTTTATAGTGTCCCATGCATGCAAACCAGACTAGCTCTGTAAGCGTTAGTGATCTGTTGTTATCTTTTATGATAGGCAGGGCGATAAAGGGTAGAAATTTATAATAATTTTCACAAAAATTTGTTAAGACAATTGGGTAAACAAAACGAAAAGAAATAGGCCCTAACAACTTTGTTCATGCACTTACAACTTTGCTCAAGCATACAACTGATTATAATGTTGCATAAGCAATTGCTTGACTTTTGCGAATGAGTTTTTACAACTATAACCAAACGTGGTAAAAGAATATCATGATTTGTGCACCAATCGGTCCTAGAGGCCTGGTTAATGTTTAACTGTGGAATGGCCGTTCGCCATTTAACAACCAATACCATATTGTGTATCCTATACTGTAAGTTACAGACATTACCTTATAGATGTCACTAGTCAGTATGAGCTGCCTCGATTTGGGCGAGTTGAGAAGCCCTAGATAGCAAAACTTTCCTTTATTTTCGGTATGCAAGAGTTCCATTTTCAGCCAGTCTGAAAGACTGACTTTGTCTCCGTAAGATCCTTCTCTGTTTTATTCTTGTAAACCCACTTGGATAGCTCTCATCTCTTAGAATATCTGCAATTTGTCTCACGTTTTCTGTTAGCTTTTCCATTTTTAGTTGTCGCACGAGTTTACTGCTAAATATACGGAAGCCGAAATACGACAGTTTGCTAATAATACGGATACTGCCAGAGTCCATTACTAATTAAATTTTTGCTACTCGAACGTACATGCTAATGCGGACGTAGTGTTCAGGGGGACACAATTTACAACCAAATATGCGACCAACAAATAATGTCCCCCCTCGTTTCATCATAACATAAACTGTCCTGGGAGACAGTCTGTACCAACTGGCCTTGTACAAAAGGTCCGGGAGACTAAATGTACTGGTAAATTCAGTATAAACTGTCCCAGTGGGACTGGGACAGTTTATACTGAATATGGAATATTTGCGACAGTTTGTACTGCTACACCGGCCCCCCGATTTTTACTGTTAAGGCGACATACAGTTTACTACGTACAGGTAACTACAACACTCTCCTCATTAACTGAAAGTTTTCTCCCGAATCTTACGATTCCGAGGATATGGGCCTTCACCTCTCAGAACATTCGTAAGCTTCGACGAAAATTATTTTCTTGAGGAAGAAGAGGGGGAAATAGTTTTCGAGGGTGATGAAGATATCGGTGTTTTGTCCTATCAATTGAGTCCCTTGCAGAAGAGTTGTAAAACGATCCCTATGGCCGAGACGCGTCGCGGCCGATCAAAGTCCCCGCAGAAACTAGTCGGTTGAGCATAAAAAAATACCGTTATTAAGACCATAATATGATATAAATCATCTCGAATGTCGATGATCCTGCTACTTAACTTCATAGCGAAGCTTCTAGAATTTTGTTACTTACAGTGCAAGGAAAATGTGAAATTCTGTACAGTGCAAGTGCAACCCTTTAGTACTAGTATGCATGGGGTCTTCCTAGCTAATAGACGTTGCAACTAATAGACGTTGTACAACAAGCTATCCCTTGTAATTGTGTCATCCAACTGTTACGTAAAATCATAAAAATCAACGCCAGTTTTACCACAAAAGAAAAATTGCAGATCTAGTATTAATTGTTCTAAAACCAACTGGCTTTAAGTTTTGTGCAAAATATTAGGTAACCAATACCAAAAAAATCGTAATTTACTGCATCAAGGAGGCCTAGGGTATGGTCATAACAAGTAATTTGGCAACAGTATAGGCCCACAGGCACTCGTAACGTTGTGTATGTGTAGTGTTTTGAACGAGTCGTCTCCAAATTCTTCGATTTCTGTAATCTTTTGGAAAAGCGTGCAGGTGAAATACGTCTTTACTTGTGGTGGAGCAACCTCGCAACCATACATTTGCTTGGCATATTTAACAGTTACGAGATCAATTTACGTTAAAACAAAACTCCAAATCTCAATTACTTCTGAGCACTGCATCAGTGTAATGTTGTGTGTTCTAAAGAATGTGAACATAGCGTCCCGGAAGTGAGCTAAGTTCCGCGACTGACGTCACGCCGCATTATCGTATATATATATATACAACAATTTAAAAAAAAGTTTTATTACCCTCGAATTTTTGTTCGTTTATTCCTCAAGGATGCGTTTGACACAACTTGGGTATCATTGGGAAAGCTACGAGTGCATAGAAAACAATGATTTATATAAATCTTTCCATTTCACCCCCTCTTTAATGAAAAAGATGTACTAAAATGACAAAATGGCTTATCGTTAAGAATTCAAAAATAGCTGAAACGATATTATAATAACTGTAATTCCACTTCCATCTACAAATTCATGATGCACTGTACTTATTTAAATATTAATAGAATTTTGAATTCTTTCAGCATTATTTTATAACCTATTAAATTAAGTCATGAATGTTTCGGCTGCACGATATATTTAATTAATTTGGTCGAGGAAGTTGGTACGCCAAGCCAGTGAAAGTTCTTGACTAAAAGGTCATCAGATTGGCATCTTCCACTTTATCTCGATAAAAAATACTTATGAATCCAGAGCTTGTGTTATTCACGTATGTATGTGAGTAACAGTGTTGAAAACTTGCATTACGTTGCGGTATATGTGTATGATATATCTTTCCAGTGTTCAGAACAAATATCTCCGAATTGATGGTACAATTGCGTAAAATGCTTTTGTGTAGACAAAGCAACAAGGAAAATACCCGACACCCTGCTTCTCTAACACAGCATAGTGTGAACATAAGAATCGGCAATAAAAAAAAAATGGTGATAAAGCGACACAGTGAATCAATGCAGGGACAACAGCGGTCACTTGATTGAGGGGGGTGGGGGCAGTGCCGTACTCGGAGGGGAGCAGCCTCGGGAAAAGTGCCCCTCCCACAGGAATTTTCGGGGACTGAACGGGCACGGCCAAAAAAAAATGGCAAAGGAAAATAGGTACGATAGATAATTACAACACTGGATAGGCTACTTGTTTTTAACACGTGATTTGCTTCTAATGAAGAAGCCATACAGAGCATAGAACTCGTTCTTGGATATGTTTGAAACTTTCACTTTTCAAACTTTCTGCATCGTTTGGTACTGGTATAAAATCATATTTC
Organism: Apostichopus japonicus; assembly: GCF_037975245.1. NCBI lineage: Eukaryota > Metazoa > Echinodermata > Holothuroidea > Aspidochirotida > Stichopodidae > Apostichopus > Apostichopus japonicus. The sequence goes on along the minus strand of NC_092568.1, from coordinate 34,728,551 downwards.
CATTGGGTCACCGAGATATGAGATTCCTACATATACCAACCCACACGTATTATTATGCATTTGTAAATACTTATAGTTAAAACAAACAGTACGATAGTATATGGGAGCATTGAAACACGTGCCTCTTCCCCTCCTCTCCCCAAACTTTTCCTATACAAATGGCTTATATTTTAGTATAAATGCGCACAAAGTCGTATAGTACATAAACGTCGTTAAAACGATGGAAATAACAACACCGTGTTTTCATCTATATAAGCTCATCCAAGCATCAGTTGAACTCTTGGATTAAATGCATTTTTATATGGGTCAATATTTATTTCTTTTACAATAAAAAAATGCGACGGTGGAAATTCCAACTGACCAAAAAGCAAGTATAATCTGCAGTGACAATGGTGTTATTTCTTCATCATTGAACTGGAAATGGCTGCCTATTATAGTAAACGGAGGATCACTATACCATTAAATAATTAACTAGATGATACAAGGTAACTAACTGCGTCAGTAATCACTTCTTCGACTGTGTCCGTCAGTGAGTCTATCAAATAAAATCATTTGGTCTATTCGTGTGTAATTGCTCTCATATCGGGGAGCTAGAAGACAAGTTATATCTATACATGTAGATAGTGTAAGATACACTTACTCATCTAAGGGAGGCGATATCGAAAATGTCTAAAGTTGTAATTCTATCCGCTGCATCCTTGTTAATTATTTCTTTCATCTACCAATGCACGTTGGACTCACGATGGTATTGGAAAACACCGATTTCTGCAATGACATCGCCTGTAGAGCGAAATGTCCCGGATGTACCGTTTGGTAGTGTAAATTGGTGCACTAACGCGAATTCGTCCACTAAGAATAGAGTTTGTAGTTTTCGGAATTTGTGTTTTTCCCATTATTTTAGGAAATATCTGTTGCTTCGAGAGGATTTGTCGTCTCCACTTGACCCTATTTTGATAACGCCAGACAATAACATTTTACTAATTTCCACGGTACTGAACAACCAATATGAATTTAGATATTATAATAGTCCATCAGGGATCTTTAGATCCGAACATCATCTGTTCAAGAACTATTATCGAGGAAAATACCTTTTCTTTTCTCCGTTTGTGAGGTCCAACCTCATGCACGTGATCCACGATGACTTGTTACCTTCTTTCGAGACCATGACCCGTCTGGATGGTATGCAGACAGATCCGACTAGGACCCTGATCTTGATGGAAGCAGTACCAGATCAGGGTATCACTAAAGAAAATCAACTATATCAATTGCTCTCCAAAAACCAGGTTATATCGGATTATGAATTTCTCCTGGAACCGTCCAATTCTCTGACTTGTTTCGAAGACGCAATGGTAGGTTTATCAAGGGATACAATCTGGTACCAGTATGGCATTGGAGACGAACCAGAAGGCCCTATTCCTGACTCAAATTTAACTTCAGTTCATATTGACAACTTTACAAATTACATGAAGAAACGTTTGAATATTCAAGAGAAATGCAATCTCGAAGAAGACAAATATGGCGTTTTAATAAGCCGGAAAAGAAGTCGAAGAGTTTTGAATGAAGATGAATTAGTCGAAGTGATCTCCAAGACTTTTAAGTTGGATGTGGTCCTAATCAGTTTAGAAGATAACTCAGTAAAGGATCTAATCAAATTGATCAGCTGTGCTAAATTTATGATAGGCGTCCATGGTGCCCTCATGATCCTGAGTATGTTTCTACCCACATCATCATTGATTTTAGAATTATTCCCATTTGCTCTAAGACCAGAGGCATACACACCTTATAACACGTTGAGTGTATTGTCGGGTAGAGATCTCGAGTATTTATCGTGGAGAAATATGAACAGGTCTAGAACTGTAACTTTCCCCAAAAATGATGAATACAAGGGGGGGATTACCCATCTGAGTCAAGAGGATCGAGAGAGGATTATTAATAGTGATGAGGTACCTCCTCATCTCTGCTGTTATGATCCAGAGTTTAGATTTAGACTTAATCAGGACACCGAAGTAGATATACCTGACATTGTAAATATACTAAATCATTCGCATTTATTCAAAAGACTTAAAAAATAAACTTTCGATTTATAATATCTGTACAAATGTTATATATACGTTTAAGAAGAAAAACTGAATAACACGGAGGGATTATTCATCTGAGTCAAGAGGATCAAGAGAGGATCATTAATAGTGATGAGGTACCTCCTCATCCCTGCTGTAATGATCCAGTGCTTAGATTTAATCATAATCAGAACATCGAAGTAGATATACCTGACATTAAAAAAATATGCTAATTCATTTGTATTTAGTCAAAAGACTTAAAAAATCTGTGCAAATATAATATATAGGTTTAAGAAGAAAACTGAATACCACGAGGAGATTATCTATCTGAGTCATGAGGATTAATAGGATTATTAATAGTGATGAGGTACCTCCTCATCACTTTTTAAATCAAAAGACTTAAAAAGTAAACTTCCGATTTATAATATCTGTACAAATGTAATACAATGTTTAAGAATAAAAACTGAAAAGAAGAATGGCTCAATTACGTTAATCTAAGTAGTTAGATAAAATGATGAGTTTTTAATATCATCTGAATAAAATATATTAAAGCACAAAATACATGAACTGGAATTATTACAAAGCCCATTCCCACCCACCCTTCCCCCATATGAAAAATTATTTTGCCTTTATAGTGTTTACAAAGATGTAGTGTAATTAAGTGTAATGTTTATATGAACTGCAACTCTCTGCTTTATGGCATCATCATATTAATAATCAATGTCACATAAATTACCACTTTATTAGTATCATGAGAGTAATATTCTGATATTGTTAATTACTGTGTATTTATGCGGCATATTGTATTTATTCCTGATGGAATATCGAATTCTATATATTCTATATATATATATATATATATATATATATATATATATATATATATGTATATATATATATATATATATGTATGTATATATATATATATATATATATATATATATATATATATATTTATAAAGTTGTGGAGCATTGGGAGTTCTGTGTGAACGGTGTGGACCATTGTGGTAGTTTAAACCCCTTTGGATTTATATGGGGTTATCTCTCCTGACATTAAGTAAACCAGTTGTAATTGTTGCATGGCAGAATATGGCTTTTGGGGCTGCTCCTATGGATCGGCATGTGGTATGTGGTTTATCCTGGGATTGTGATGTAACACATGTGATATTTTCTAGGGATACTCATGTGATCACATTTATCTCTGTAAATAAGTACAATTGTTTGGGGATGGTAGGAATGCACTGTAGCATTTGTGTATTATATCTTAAGCTAAGTTGTAAGGTAAAGTTCATCATTTGTATACATGTTGTATTTCCACGTATTGTTAAGGGATTTATATAAAATGCATTACCCCATGAGAGGCACAGGGCAGCTGTTGTGGTTGCTGTTGGAAGAAACATTCTTGATGGTAGGCTTCAGTGCCACGTATAGCCTCAAGTTTGTACAACACATCTAGTACAACTCAACCTAACTGTAAGAATTTTTTTTTTCAATATATCTGTGTTAAAATACAATAGCCTCTCTGGATTTATTTTGTGTTCATTTTTCTTTCTCTGGTCAATTGCAATACTACATATTAGGCCAAGTACCCTGAATTGGCTGGCCGGCGCTACTCACAGAGGAAAGTGCTACATTGGTGGCAACGGTGGGATGTCACCTATCGTAAACGGAAGAGTGCAAAGTCAAAACCTAAGGTGGTTCATTCAGACAGACTGAAGCCGTACCATGGTAGCTACGGTAGAACCTGGTTGGAAGAGTCAACCAAACGAGGGGTTAATGTCGGGGTTACATTAAATATATAAATATATATATATATATTTATATTTATATTCAAATATATATATTCAAACGCCTACAGTGGAATTACGACCTTCCTTACCGGTTTCGAACCTCTGGACATGCAATCAGCGTCAATAGCCTAGTGGTTAGTGTGTCCGCATATAAAGCGGGAGGCCCGGGTTCGAATCCCGGTAGAGGCTGGAAGTGTTTTCACTGTTCTGGATTTTCCAACTCATTACTTTACCATTGCTTTGCCATTGCCATAAGCGAATGAAAAAAAAGTAAGCGACAGTCCCTATCGTGCTTTTCAAGTTTACGGTTTTACGCTTCACCGGCGTTTCCCTTCTTATTGCATGGAATCATTGAGCTGGATCATGTGAAGGACAAACGAAATAGTGCCTTCATGCAATCACATAATCCTTTAGTCATATATATATAGGCTATATCTTTATATATATATATATATATATATATATATATATATATATATATATATATATATATATATATATATTAAATTGCTTTGCCATTGCCATATGCGAATATGAAAAAAAAGTAAGCGACAGTCCCTATAGAGCTTTTCAATATTACGGTTTTGCGCTATACCAGGGTTTACCAGTTCTTGTTGAATGGAATCATTGAACTGGATCATTTGAATGAACAAAAGAACTAGTACGATCAGGCAATCAGATAATCCTTGCAGTATCTTGCAAACAGATTAAAAGATATTGGATGGTAAATCTGTGGCGGCGGAACCGGGGGGCTTGGGGGGGGCTCACCCCCCAATGAAAAAGTTGAGGGGGCAAATGCATGATAAGCCCCCCCCCCCCAATATTTACCAAGGCTCCGAAACGTGCATCTGCCCATTTTTCAATGCATACTTGTCTATCTGTCCGATGCACACGTATACTATATAGGTGTAATAATTTTAGTAAATGCTGGGGGACCTCGGCCCGTCCCCTGGCTATAGACCACATTGTCACTCCAACCGCGTCTTCACGCCCCGTGAAAAGTGGAAGCCGTGAGTGTGAGTACCGGTAAGCGCAACACAACTTCGTCTTAGGACAATGACTTGCCTCATTTCAGCCAGTTCTCAAACATCCCCTTACTCAGTGTCGGAGCGTCCATACAGTCAGGGGGCGGATGCCCCCTCACCCTGACGGACTCAAATGGACTGCTGGCGCCCTTTTCAGCTTTTCACTACTTTTTACTTATTCGCGATTATTGACTATTTTATTGCGCTCTCATCTACCTATTGACATTTGTCATCAGGCCCGTCGCACCCGCTACGGTAGGTACGGTATTTACCGTACCACTTTTCAGCTAAAAAACAAAGAGAGAGGGGGAGAAGAAAATAGGTGAGGGAGTTAGAAAATACAGTTCAATCAATCAATCAATCAGAAAATATTTATATAGCGCCAAAATCAACAAAAGTTGTTCAAAGGCGCTCAAGACAGTTACATGAAATTAATTACAATACAGTTCGAATCAATAAAATGCACGAGTCTTCATGACCAAAGCCGACCCTCTGTACCATTATTGTGTCCTATGATGCGATGAGCCCCGGATGAGCCGGCACGAATTATTCAACGAATCTCAAGTTGTAACTGGGGCGATAGGGGCCTACGATTCGAGTCGCACCGAATTTCCCCAAACCCCCGAATTCCCCCCATTTCCCTAAGAAGGTGTCAAACCCGGAGATGTTTTACTTAGTTGAGCAGTGTAACAGTAAATACCGTCCGGATAATTAGGGCAACGTACAATGTATAGGGCGTGTCCCCACGCTGCGCTACACCGGCAACTCAACGCAAAGTGTTAGAGTAATACCTCTCCAGGATCGTAAAATGAAACGCCATCAAATCATCATCCGATTGATGTATTGTAATATTGTGACGAGCCCGCTTCCTCCGATAGTAAAACTATATCGGGACTCGCGATAGAAAGGTACTGGGATATCTTGATGCCGTATTTATGCTTCTTCAGGAGATGTCTCGAACGGGCGAAAACAATGAGTTCACACAAAAACAAGTTGACGAGATAGGATTTGATTATTGATTCGGTATAATTTCTTCTCTGTCGATTCTCTTTACAAATAAAACTAAATTACAATGATTTGACTTGACTTGACTCCGTCAATTAAGCAATTAGGAGTGATGAACTTTCGGCGGAGTGATAAATTTGCTGACCAAGTGATAAACTTTGCTGACGGAGTGATAAATTTCTGACCTCCTTTTTCTTTTATACCTTACTTCCATAAAAATCCTCTGCGCACAATCAGTAGGCAGCCAATAACCTGACCATCCTGTATTAACTTAACGATATAAAAATAAGTGCACTGGCACTGATCTGCCCTGATTGGTTGGGAGTTTGGAAGTCCATCCCCTTTCTATGGAAACTTCCATACCACGTGAGAGAACCTTCTCGAATGTTCCACAGACATAATGGAATCTATTTTGGGAAAAGGCCCTGTACCAAGATTCAATAAGATAGTTAAAAACTTCTCGTGGGAAAACTGAATCCATGACCTAGATAAATACATAAGAGGCCTGTAAGGTGTCTCGATGGAGTGTTTCGGTAACATCAAAGAGATGGCATCACTATATCATAACATCCCCCTCAATCTTTTAAAATTTTTGGATACTCCAAAATTTTAACATCATACTGCTTTAACTTATCATTATCTCAATAAGGTAGAGTACTGTAAGCACATTCATTAATATTCATTGACTTCAATAAATGGTCTTCATATATCTTGAAGGTTAACATCTTGGTTACGAAATATTAAAATGATCATATTGGTATATACATTGACACTATCTCCACGAAAATATTGTGTACCTCTTCAATATTGATGACATCATATGATGTAATCTAAAAAAAAATATCATTAAGATATCTGAAAGTTACATGACACAGCAAAGTATGCAGTATCTCTTACAAAATACATTTTTGCATTTCATACATCCATAATACATTTATATCAAAAGTGAAATCATGCCGTGATTTGGGGAGAGATCAGAGAATACTAGACTTAGTTATCTTTTAACTGAATAGAACACCTTAGCGTTCCATAAAAAATTCGTACATTAAAAAAAGAACCTTAAAATATTACAAACTCATTTACAAAGTACCTCCTCTTTAAATGAAGGCATACAGTAGTTTCAAAACTGCTTTGAAACCTTGTGAATCATATACATTCACTTCAAGAAAATCAACAAAATGTGACTCGATAGCATGGTGACCCTAGGTATGCACTCTGAATTGATCTAGCAAAGTACCAAAGTACTAGATATTCGATACCATAAAAGAGACCCCATAGACTATGACATCAACAAATCTTTCTTCAAATTTACATAATACTTAACATCTTGACTTTTCAACTTCATGATGAAATTTACTTTTGCATGAATATTTGAGGAAAAGAAAATATATACATAAGTTCCTCAAAAGATCTATACTTTCATTTGCTTCGATAACTGTTGCTGTAAGCAAAAGTTGCATATCACCAATGCTGTCTCTGAATAGCCTTCAATATATAACATCAATGATGCAATGTAAATATCCTTAAAATACTTCTCAATATATGAAAACCCATGTTGCTAATATTCCGGATATGTTCTAATTGCCGGGTAAACGTTTGAACGAATTCATAAGGAGAAATAAGGTATACTATACTCATTACACATTTGTCATAAAAGATGAAACTAGGTCACTTGGTGGTGGTTTTAACAATAAAGCTTATATTGTTACACCATACAGTACAATGACTTCCACTTAATAGGTATGCAGGTAATTGCCATAACGCATTCCATTCATACAATCGTGGGTAAAACACCTGTTCATCTGAACTTAAAGCAATATGCAGTTATACATATTAACCATATAATGTTTGCAACATCCTGCCTGGACTGCCTGTAATGTTCAATCCCTTTTCATGGAGAAAATTCATTATTTCCCCTGTGTTGGAATATTTTCCTACATCCCACCAAAAATCATGACTCTTAAAGCCTGTTGGAAAACATGGTGTCTGATAGGTGACCAGAACCTGTAATTCACCCAATTTGTATCGAGCACGTTGGACTTTCATGTCTCCTTGTGGAGCATTTGCAAAAACTTTCTTTTGCCTTAAAATGCTATCTTTCATGGAAGGATATGGAAGTGCTAATCCTTCATTATGTGCTCTATTCTCTAAAAAGGATGCAACATTCATTGGCTTAGTGGTCATAAGACACATGATGTGATCTGAAGTTACCCCTGGCAAAATGTTACCAAACTCATCATGAAACTCAATATGTGCATCTTGCATGACATTAACATTTTCTGCATTAGAAGTGTTACTACTCAAAACATTTCGCATTCGTGCAACCTTTTCACTTGATGAACCCTTTGTTTTCAAGACATTTCGCAATTTCTGAATGTTGGTGATATTCTTAGTTTCAGAAGATGCTCTTACAAAACATGGTTTAAAGTCTGTTATAATTGAATACATCACTAAGAATTTCTCCTTTGAGAGTGGCCAACAAATAATGAGTCCTATCCAAAACTTGACGGATTACTAGTGGTCCACACCATTCTGCAGCAATTTTGCGAGAGTTCGCAGTCAAGGAGGAAGACGTTGGCTTATACAGATACACTAATTGACCCGTTGAATAAATTGCACCTTTGTCCAGTTTTGCACTTATCTTAACATTTTGAGCATCTTGTTGCTTCTTTTGTAAGACTAACATTACCCTTGACAAATGATCAAATCGTTTCTTTAACAATGCAGCATATTCTCCATGAGATTGTGATAATCCTGCCATTGGATTAAATGATAAATTTGTAAGATTTGGTGGCTTACGTCCAAATGCAAGTTCAAATGGGCTATAGCTACCTAACTGAGGAGAGGAAAATGTGTTATATGCATAGGCTGATGTTGGGACAAATCGTACCCAATCCGTACCAAACTGATTTAAATTCACTTTGAGGAAATTTGAAAGAGTCTGAATGTGTCTTTCAACCTGTAAGCTTCCATGATTGTTTACACTGATGAACTTTTGTTCAATGCCTAAAGCTTTACTTAAGAGCTCCACTAATTTTCCTGTAAGAGAAGCCGCCGCATCACTTATGATACAAGACGGTGGACCAAAGGTTGTAACTACCCTCTGCAATAATGCTTCACATATTGTTTCAGCATCAAGAGTCTTAAGAGAAACACATACAACAAATCTAGTGATCTCATCACAAACAACCATCAAATGTTTAAATCCTGTAGCCGTTGTGGGCATAGTCTTGAAATCCAGACTAAGTCTGTCAAAAGGACGATAAGAATCAGGAATGCGAGCATGATATTGTCTCAATTTGTCCGGTTTCTTACGGAATTCTTGACAACGGAGACATGCCTGAATATAATTACTGATGCGTTGAAACATATTACGCAGATAGAAATGCTGTCTAATGGTCAAATATGTACGCATTACACCCTGATGATTACTTAACAAGTCATCATGATATCGAGATATTATCCGTTCTACCATAGTCTCAGGTACGACTAACTGAAGAGTCATCTTAGCATCATTAGTCTCATGCAAAAATATCCTGAATAACAAACTATTACATAACAAATAATCCTCTGCTTGAGAACGAACAGTTCTAGCATGCTTAGCATTACTTGGAATAATGTCATGTGCAAGAAAATCATAAATTGGTTTGTAGAAAGGACAAGTTTGTTGTTGAATTTGCAACTCCTTTACATCAAATGGCAGATCATAGTTTTTGATGAGCTTTCCTTGAATTGCCTTCATGACTTTATTCAATTCCTTTTGTTTCGGAATGTGCCCTGTAACCAAATTATCAATGTTTGTTATGACTGGCTTTGGCTGAACAAATAATTCTGGAGGTGGTTCTCTGATTACCTCTTGCACTCTATGTCTACTCTGATCCACTAATCTTGGCTCTGAAGGTTGAGAAACACTTGCAAAATTTGGCACAACTAATATGTCAGGACTATATGTATGTCGATTTTCACTCGGCATAGTAATAATAGGCCTTTCAATATATGTTTCTCTCTTGTCATTAGAAACATCTGGTGTAGTCCTCTTCTGTGACTCAGATTGTGGTCTCTGTGTAGCATGATCATTAGAATGTGTTGCCTTAGGAATGGATGTCCTATTAACTCTATTTGTTGATACTGTACTTTGGCTGGGGAATCCTGCTTGGACTCCTTAGTGACTTTATTCGGAAATAAATCTGGAACTTTGACTCCCATTGACCTTGCCATTGACCTTGTCATGATTGGATTAAATGTCTCCTTAGGTAGAGTTGAAAAATCCTCATAAGAACTGACCTCTTGAGCAACCTGATCTATTTCAGAGTGAAATTCCTGTGGTGCTCTAGACAAATAATCTGCCAAAACCAATTCTGAGCCCTTTTTGTAACCAACCTGAAATGTATATTCTGACAATTTGAACAGAAGCTTACGTAAGCGTGAAGTTGCTGGTTCTTGTTTTGACTTAAACAATTCAACAATGGCTGAGTGATCAACATATGCCTCAAATTCTACATTTTGCAATAAATGTTTGAATGCTGTCACATTAATAAATAGACCCATCATTTCTAATTCAGTTACACTATACCTCTGACATGCTGGTGGTAATATCTTAGAGTAATATGCAATAATATTCTCTTTGCCATTAACTCTTTGTGTCAGGTATGATCCTGTTGCTACTCGTGATGTGTCACTATATAATACAAAACGACCATATTTCTGTGGCATATGCAATATAGGTGGATTACACAACAACTCTTTAATACTTTGAAATGCACACTGATGTTCCTCTGTCCATTTAAATACCTTTCTCTTACGACTCAAATGATGTAATGGTCTCAATAGTGCTTGAATATTTGGGAAAAATGAAGCCACATAATTAACTGCACCTACAAATCGTCTTACTGACTTAACATTGTGTGGTTTAGGTGTGTTCCTGATTGCTGCACATCTGTCTTGCAAAGGTTGGATACAAGCCTCACCTTCTGGGGTTATTGAGAGCAAATGTCCCATATATCGGACTGAATTTTGGAAAATGCTACACTTTTTCGGAGAGATTTTCAATCCATTGTCCATTAAAACCTTAAAAATTGCCTGTAGGTGTTGTTTGTGAGATCGTTTGTCTGCACTGTACACAATAATATCGTCATGATGAGCAATACAGAACTTATTTGAATTTGGGATCGTTGCCAAAATATCATTAATTTGCGACTGAAAGATCGCTGGAGATAAATTCAATCCCTGTGGTAAGCGTTTATAATAATAATGCTTTCCTCCATGAAATGAAGCAATACCTGTATATTGTTGTGCATGAACACTAAGTGGCAGACAGAAGAACGCAGACTTCAAGTCAAGAACACCCAAAATTTTGGCTCCAGAGTACCCTATGGTACGGATAGTCTCATTCAGTAATGGAAATGGGTGATTGAGACGTTTTATTCTACTGTTCAAGTAGCGAAAATCTGTGACAACCCTTTTGTCTTTTGTTCCCTTCTTTGGAATGAGGAAAACCGGTGAAGTATAAGACTGATGTCCTACCGCTAAGATTCCTAATCGCACTAATTTGTCAAGCTCACTGGCGACAATGACTTTGTCCTCATCTGAAAGTCTATAGGGACGTATGTAAAATGGCTCGTCATTAGTAAGCGTAATATCAGCCTCATAATTTGGACAGTGAGATAATTCACCATAAAGAGAAAATGCATCTCTATGTGAGTCTAGAAATTCATATATGCTCTCTGTTTCTGAAGCATTTAGAATACTTTGTTCCAAATTAATGTTCTCTCTCATGATTTCCTGTTCGGATTTGGAAACCAGGGGATCATCGGCTGTCAAATGTGGATAACGATGTAAATTATATCGTGTAATTTCATCACGATTCTCTTTAGAGTTAGAATTGGTTCGAAAAAGAGACGGTTTTTCGATGTCTCTCATGACATTGAGAAAATCTAGAGAATCAGTAGGTATGTCTTCTGTGACCGTAATGATATCTGCTAAATCTAAATGAGCCACTGTGCGAGAAGGATGCAGACAAAATTTCTGATTACCCATGTTCCTTAGTAGAATCTTTGTTCTACCTTTATGCATTTTCACTAACATTCGTGAAGGACACATACGAGATATTAAAGGAAACGGTTTAATAACCACATCTGCATTTCGTGCATATAGTGGAAGACGTCCCTGTACAGTAATGTATCTTTGCTGACCTGGGTAAATAACAAATCTCTGCACTGGCCTAAGGAAAACTTTGGCTTGTTTAATTCTAAAACAGTTTGTGGTAAAGTCCAAAGATCCATTCAATTCCTTCAGAGTTTGACTACCTAATATTAAGTCAATACCTGTCAGGTTTGCAGCAATTAAAGCAGAAAGCTGAAATTCATGACCTTGAATTTTGACCTGAAATGTTATCGTGCTATACGCATGAATAAACTGACCATTACCCAACTTTAGGTTTACTACATCAACTGAGACTGGTTGTATAGAGGATAAATACTTTGAACTTTGCACTGTAGAAGAAGAAATAATAGAGCGTGTCGCTCCACTATCAAACAACAATGAAATTCCTTTACCATCATGTAAAGTACCTCTTACAAATTTACGTGTGTCCAGTTGAATATCCACATTACGGTCGTTCCCTGTATATTTAGAACTAGGAATATTACTATTCTTCCAAATATTATTTGCTTTACGTTTCGATCTTCCTTTACTTGGTACTTTGTCTGGAGTCACTGTATGATGAGTGCAATCATAAGTGCTCCCTACTGAAAATTCTGTGTTGGTACTCTGTTTACCTTAGCCTCCATTTCATGGCTTAGGCGAATTTGACAATATTGTGCAAAATGACCTCGATTTTGGCAGTAGTAACATGTGACTGAAGGATTAAAATATGGTAACCTTCTCCTGTTATTATTCTGACCTGTCCTAGGACCACGAGAATCACGAGAACTATATCTTTGCCTCATATCTTTTGGATTGTCTTGCGATTCTGACCTACGTGACTGATCAAACTTGGTTTCTAACTCCTGAATTTTATTACACAACTCGTGTATCTCAGAAGATGCAGAAATAGTAGGAGTCTGAACAGAAGACGCTTTGTCGTGCATTGCCATAAATAGTTCGGAAGAAGCTGTGGGTTGACTTTGGATTTGTAAGTCAAAATAGCATTGGACTTTCATGACCAAATCTGCAATTGTTGCTTTTGGTGATGCAGACATTAACACTGCTGAGCGGCATTGGAAAGGCAGGGTCGAGATGAATTTATCTCTAATTTGGTCCTCGCCATAGCTTAATTGTGCTGCAGCTTTTGAAATTTTGGCCAAATGAGCTTGAGCTGTATCACCTGGCGTATAGCTTAATGCGTGAAATGCCTGTGATTTAGCGTAGGAAGAAGTTCCTGGACTGAAACGAGCAAGGAATTGCTTGCGCAGATCAGCACTAGTTGAAAAATTTTTGTTTTCAATCCAGAGTCTGGCTTGGCCTTTAAGTGTTCGCTTAAATATGCGACATATTTCATTAAATTCTTCCGCTACAGCCTCAGGGGTGGTTTGGGACGGCAATTTATGCACCTCTAAATAATCTTCAAATCCCAAATAATGAGCTTCGGCTAAATCTGCATCAATTACATCGCCCTGAAATTGTGATGGCAAAAAATCAGTGGGCCTATGTTTCTGCATAACATTAACAGAGGTCGAAGTTTCCTGTTTACTGACGGACATTATGCTGAATACAATTAGGCTAGTTATGAGTATACAACATGAGCATATACTTAATTGAACACACTATCGACCGTTATTAAATACAAATAACAAATATGCAATACATGGACACGATTTAAATAGCTTATCGGTACACTCTGATCTCAAATAGGGGTTGGGATACAAATTGGCATGATCTCACTCACCCTTAAGTTTAACTATGAACTGGTACTGGAACTGCAAACGATGATTGAAGACCCTCGGCTAGTAGTAGTATAGTAGTAGTAGCGGCAGGTAGTAGCAGGTAGGTAGTAGCAGGTAGGCCTACATCTCGTAAGAACTTCAGATTCGTTTGCCGTTAGCATCGGGTAGAGTCCAGGCTTAGATCGCGAAAATGTTCAGTTCTGATGTTTAGAGCTGTAGTATTCTACGTACTAGTTGCGCGAATGTTCAAACGCGAAGTGCATGCTGGGTTGATTAACGTTAGTGTACGATCAGTGGTTCCGGTGTACAGGCTTAGGCTAGGTCGTGAACATACGTTGTGTTCCTCGTTAGGTCTTCGGGCCAAAAAAATCCTCCTGTTCGTTATTGATCGTAACGAACGAAAGTCATGAAAAGTTCCGTTTCCGTTTTGTTCCTGAAGAAAGCAACCGATCTCCACCATGTAATATTGTGACGAGCCCGCTTCCTCCGATAGTAAAACTATATCGGGACTCGCGATAGAAAGGTACTGGGATATCTTGATGCCGTATTTATGCTTCTTCAGGAGATGTCTCGAACGGGCGAAAACAATGAGTTCACACAAAAACAAGTTGACGAGATAGGATTTGATTATTGATTCGGTATAATTTCTTCTCTGTCGATTCTCTTTACAAATAAAACTAAATTACAATGATTTGACTTGACTTGACTCCGTCAATTAAGCAATTAGGAGTGATGAACTTTCGGCGGAGTGATAAATTTGCTGACCAAGTGATAAACTTTGCTGACGGAGTGATAAATTTCTGACCTCCTTTTTCTTTTATACCTTACTTCCATAAAAATCCTCTGCGCACAATCAGTAGGCAGCCAATAACCTGACCATCCTGTATTAACTTAACGATATAAAAATAAGTGCACTGGCACTGATCTGCCCTGATTGGTTGGGAGTTTGGAAGTCCATCCCCTTTCTATGGAAACTTCCATACCACGTGAGAGAACCTTCTCGAATGTTCCACAGACATAATGGAATCTATTTTGGGAAAAGGCCCTGTACCAAGATTCAATAAGATAGTTAAAAACTTCTCGTGGGAAAACTGAATCCATGACCTAGATAAATACATAAGAGGCCTGTAAGGTGTCTCGATGGAGTGTTTCGGTAACATCAAAGAGATGGCATCACTATATCATAACAGTATAGCCCCCTCTAATTGTAGAAAGTTCAGTTCAGAGACATTGCGGAATGGCTACCTGCACTTTCGTGATACTTCGAACAAGATTCTGCGTTACATCACTGACTTCTGATCCTGTGACGGAAATGGTAAATAAATAATTTTTCATTCGATCATATGTACGGTCCAGGGGAGGGTCAAAACTCATACAGTCTCGAATTTAGACCCGGCGTCCCGAAAGCATGCCGTCGCCGTGGTTGAAATCAGGTTTCCATGGGAAATACCATAGAGTAGGCCTAGGCTAGGCCTTGGCTTCCTGTTGCATTGACATGCACACGACAGTATGGGTGGCCTCAAATTCCGAATGATTTTGTGACCTAAATGTCATCTTCATCTCACATGGAAAAAATATAGGCAATCATGACAATGGAATGAATAGAATCCGGATTGATAACAGGTGTTTTGGAGAAATTTTGAACAATTCGAGAAATTTTGGGTGAGCTTCTCAAGTAGGCTACTGGGGGCATGATCCAGGCCTGTGTGAGACAAAATGGCGGTCGATTCGCCAATCAGCGTCGAGTATTTCGATGACGTCATGACCCATGTGACCTCATCCTAATTAACTACGGTCATTGGTTACACCCATTCTCATTAAATATTCTTGACGTCATCGATATACTCGACGTTGATTGGCTGTGACCCATAATGACTCCACACAGTGGCGTAACCAGTGGGGGCCGGGGGGAAGACTGCCCCTCCCGAAGAGCTACAACGGGAAGGGGAAGGCAAAAAATCGGGGAGGGAAGGAAGAAAGCGGAAACGGGAACGCAGAAGAAAGAATACTGAAGGTGCAGAAAAGCGGGCGGGCGAAGAGGGAACTGGGAGATAATCGGGAAATAGACGCATAATGTGTGCTTGAAAAGGTCCTCAGTTTTCTGGAGAGGGTAAATACGGTCTTCGATAGGACAGGCCACCCCATCGACGGAAGATTTTCGGGAAGTTTTGGGAATTTTGCCCCCCCCCCCTCCCCCGGACCGTGAGGTCTTGTTACGCCACTGACTCCACGTGAAATGATTTATCGAATTCCATCGTGTCTTTTTGAAATAAGTCATATTAGTATAAACGGCGACTGCATTCTATGAATACACAAATACCCTATGTCACCATTGAAGTGTCATGAACTGTCACAAGGTGGTAATGAATCGGCTAGCTGCTTATTCGAAAATGCTGACCGAGTCACAAGTATCCACAAAAAGATGCGAATTAGAGGCCTACTGAAATAATAGCGATAGGCAAACAAAAACCAGTTAACCGGTGTCATCCCTCCTTACAACGATATACCTCACAATTAATAACCAACATAGGCTTAGGGGCCATTCATTTGGGCCCGGCCTGTTGGCATGAGCTTGTAGCTGCCCGGAAGTTCTGAGGACCCTTTTCTTGCGTTTCATCTTGTTATCGAATTACCTCGAGGGGGAAGAATTACTGTGTAACGGTAGATAAAATGTGTATATTCCAGCTACTTCGTAATTAATTTCAGCGCCCCCTTTCCTTCCGAACTATGTCATGGTGGTCTGCCCGATTTATTTGAGCAGCCACACGAAATTTCATAGCATACTGCCCGGTTTTGCACAACACACTGCGCGAATTTTTGTATGAAAGTGCACGAATTGTTACGAAAATTTCGGTTTGGGTGCTCCAGCCCACTTCCCCCGCCTCCTACGCCTATGATAACCAATTGAAATCACAAAATACTATGTGCTTTCTTGTGTTCTTTCATAGGTCCTGCGAGAAGTTGTATCCAAAGTGCAGTCTTCTGATTTCTACACTCTAATGGTGGACGAAACACCTGACGTGTCAAACTTGGAGCAAGTTGTTATCTCTTTGCGCTGGGTTGACGGCGCATTTGAGGTTCACGAGGAATTCATAGGCCTATATACCACTGCGACGACAACAGCTGATCAGCTTGTTCTCATAATAAAAGACGCTCTGCTCAGGATGAACCTGTCATTGTCAAAAGTGCGTGGCCAATGTTACGATGGTGCGGCTGCAATGTCAGGTGTACATTCAGGGGTTGCGACTAAATTGATGATAGAGGAACCAAGGGCCATATACACTCACTGCTACGGCCACGCCCTCAATCTCGCGTGCTCAGACACTATAAAGAATATCGCACTAATGAGAGATGCGCTGGATAATACAAAAGAAATTACCAAACTTATAAAGAATTCGCCGAGACGTGGCAGCAAATTTGAAGAAGTCAAATCAAATCTTGAGGAAGCTGCACCAATCGGCATACGTACCATGTGCCCAACGAGATGGACAGTTAAGGCGGATGCTTTGGAAAGTATCATAGACAACTACGATACGCTCCAAAAGGTTTTCGAGGAGTGTTTAGCTATTGAAAAAGATGCAAACACAAAGGGGCGCTTAAGAGGGATCCTGTCATACATGAAGAGTTTCGATTACTTCTTCGGAGCCAAGTTGGGTCACCTCCTTCTGAGTCACAGTGACAATCTCAGCAGAACTCTCCAGAAAAAAGATATATCTGCGGCGGAGGGTCAAGAATGTGCCAGTAAAACTGTCGCCATCCTTGCCAAAAAGCGTGACCAATTCCAGTCGTTTTGGACCAATGTCACGTCGGAAGCCTTAAAATTAGCCGTAGATGAGCCTGAACAAAAACGGCAGAGGAAAGTGCCAGCCAGATTAGTTTCTGGTTCGGCCGCGGATATCATGCCTCCAGAATCAGTGGAGGACTACTTCAGGCGAATATACCTGGAGGCAGTTGACACCATTGTCAACTGCATCCGCGATAGATTTGATCAGGAGGGTTACAAAATCTACTCAAAACTACAGCAGCTGCTTCTCAAAACGTGTAACCAACAACATGTTGACGAAGAACTGTTAAAATTCGTATGTGACTTTTACGGCGAGGATCTCCGTAAGGGCGAGCTCAGAGTCCAACTAGAAACCTTTGGGGAAACCATGGAAGCTACGGCCAAACAATCAGAGTGGACTTTGCCAGAGGTTGTTGACCACATGCGAGGGTTGAGTTTCGGTAATCGTGAGCTCCTCTCACAAGTGTGCACGCTTGTCAAACTAATTTTAGTGATGCCTGCGACAAATGCAGTAAGTGAACGCTCATTTAGTGCTATGAAGCGTGTAAAGAGTTACTTAAGGTCTACAATGACCCAGCAGCGACTCAACCACCTTATGATCTTACATGTACACAAAGATTATGCGGATCGATTGAATCTAGTTGATGCAGCCAACGAATTTACCAGTGCCAAAGACCATCGACGCTCGGTGTTTGGTACTTTCCATTGATTTGAGTTCGCAGTAGAACGCTGCACACTAACCGATAGCCGGTGCTCCTTTTAACAGCGCCCATGCCCAGGAGCCCATGCTCTTCAGTATAGTAGTCGTTGTGATACCGGGAGCTTATAGGAGCATTAATTCCAGGAAGAAAGAGGGCTAAATTATACGAAAAATGCTCACATTTGCTGACCCTACAACTCTAATCCTCAACCCTAACAAAGGATACAGTAGATCATCCTATACAACTGAATTGCTACAGGCAATCGGGTAATATCCTATATTCTGCGCCCCAACTGCAGAAAGAACAATGCTTGGAATTTGGAAATTGGAAAAAGTACTGCAGTATGGAGAGGATTCCACCCAGGTGTTGGTTGTCACCAACGCCGTAACGAAATAATCATTGTTAACGTTTATTGCATAATTTCAAAAGCCTCACAGAGACTAACCGCACTCGGCGAAATCTTTGCTCACCCACAAAACATTTTTGAGGCCCTAACCTCAAAGGAAGGTAGACTAATTGAGGAATCATTTTAGATAATCGTAACACTCATAAGAACTAGCAAAATTATCAAATTCGGATAAACTGTAACTATTACAGTACAGGCAGTTCTGAACCTTTCATTTATTTTTACTGGCGTAACGACGGTGCGGCCGTCCCGCCACTAAGTTGGAAAAGACCTCCAGCCCGTCGGAATTTCTACCATTCATACCCCTACTATAAGACCCTAGCTAGTAGCTATACCGCCCTGCATACACTTTGTAAGTTTAAAGTGCTATATGCTCTTCCGGTGCAGCTGTGAAGGACATGGGCGCGAGAAGGTAGAACATCCATGACT
The DNA here is from genome assembly GCF_037975245.1 of Apostichopus japonicus. NCBI lineage: Eukaryota > Metazoa > Echinodermata > Holothuroidea > Aspidochirotida > Stichopodidae > Apostichopus > Apostichopus japonicus. Next base: position 34,709,471 of record NC_092568.1, on the reverse strand, counting down.
AAAGATGGGATTCTTCAGTTCATGTAGTTATAAATGAAAAAATACTGAGTTCGCAGGAGGAAAGTGTACAACATCGTGGCCAAATTTTGCCCCGCAAGTGCCATTTCCAGCCATCTGGGCGGTTAGAAGATTCAAAAATTTTCTTGTACGCTCCGCGCCAACCGATGGTGGCGCTCCGCTTAGATAGTAAATCGAACCGGTCAACAAAAATACCGTACCACTTTCAAATACCTTCCGACGGGCCTGTTTGTCATATTCTGTTGGTGTAATTTTCCGACAAAATGGCGACGACACCTATTTATTCTCTGTTTATATCTGCAAATTAGCAAGGCTCGGAAAGGGTCATTTCCTGCAATCTATAGAGTATCTTTACTCAAAAATTTTCTGTACGCTCCGCGCCAACCTATGGTGGCGCTCCGCTTAGATAGTGTCGAAAGCGCCCTGCAGACCATTCTTGCCCCCACCCCCGACCAATACCCCTAGCTCCGCCACTGCCCTTACTACACTCAAAAACGTCTTTGCGAGTACACTACGAGTAATAGCTACACTCTTAAAACACCATCGAATATACAAATTACAATGTTTTTACAGACTTTCTCGTGCAATCTGAGAAATTGCAGGCTTGAGACCCATATTTTAGGGCTAGGTATTCGCAGCATAAAACACTCGGGAAGTGCCGTTTCCGGCCATCTGGGGGTTTGAAAAAAACCCGCTTAGATAGTCTCGACACATTAGCCCCCCCCCCCCCAATAATTTTCCCGTTCCGCCGCGCCTGTGGTAAATGAAATAGCCTTGCTGAGAACGTTGCAAGACGGTGCAAAAATCACCTCCTTTTTATTGTATATCTTGGCACAGAAGGAACATTGGAAAATTAACAAGAGCTAGAAGTCGAACGTAGAGATAAAAGATCATAACTTCGAGCGAACAGTTCGAGATAAAAAGTCGGAATTTTTCGAGATAAAGTACAACCCGAAATCCTGAGATAAAATTTAGAAATATCCCACTCGATATCTACAAATAAAAAGTTTACCTTATATCTCATGGCTCAAAGATTTCTCGCAGTTTGGGGAAAACCTCATGGATTCCCCCAAAGGTACTTAACGGAGCTTAAAGAACTCACGGCGGAGTAAATATTATTTATATTTGAGAAATAATAACGCTTTTCCATATTATTTAATGATAATATCACATTCTCTAGTTTGGATAAACTAAATCACATGAAATGATAGTAGGAATATTGAACAAAAAATAGATATCAAAAATCAGTAAAACATACATATAACACAAAACTTGGAAACGTGGTTACCCAAATCGAGGCCACACTGTCCATGAGTATAGCTTTTACAGCAAAGCGACAAATATGCATTTATACTTATTACGATTTTTAGAAAGTTGCTACACGTTAATTTATACTGGTATACGGGAAGATGGCGTGGATATGACTGTTATATATGCATATAGCGTATGCGCTCACCGTACCCCGTATTGGCTAGTATACAAATAATGAATGGTTATGAGTGCAATAGTGCAATCATTTCATGAGTTGAAAGATGGAATGTTCCATTCAACGAGGCGCAGCCGAGTTGAATGGAACATACCATCTTTCAACGAATGAAATATTTGCACTATTACACGAATGGAAACCATTCATTATTTGTTTTATACAACATATTATATTAAGATGGGTAAAATGTACTCATGCAACAGATTGTTTTGAACAGACAGGTTTCTCTGCTCTCTTACCATTGAAAAAGTGCTACCAAAAAAAGTATAACACATGGTTCTATTTCATAGAGTGGAATAGAGCGGATTTTGCATGCAATCAACGAGCAATTTACCAATCAAATGACCAGAGGCAATTAGGTGTTGTATAATAATTAATGAAGTCAGACTACGTACTGTATGGTAGGTATATTTATGACACAGAAGCTTTTTTTCATGTTCTGTTATTTTATTTTCTCGAATATGAAGGACTATAAATATTTGCACATGGTTTAAAGTGAAAAATTTTTCGAAATGTGTAATAGAATATAAAAGAAAATACGTTTTAGAAAATACAAGCACAAAGTGCATGCACAATTACAATTTCAACAGGCGGTGTTTATAAAAAAAAACAGGCTTATAACTCATCCTATCACGCAGACAAACAACTAGGATCATGCCTGAGCCGCGCCAGATAACAAATCGTAAATCAGATTTGAGAAACTAAAAACAACATTTGGCTTAACAAAATTATTCCATAATCATTTACGTCTGTGTTCTGTGAAAACATATATCTTACAAATATCTGCATTTATTGTTCAGAAACCATGTCGGCATGGCTTGATCAAGCCTCCAGGATAGTTTAAAGATCCTCCTTGTGGCAATTTGTTTAGGGTAGGACCAGGTGCCATGTAAGGGAGATAAAGGCACCATGTCAGAATTTGTTGAAACAGTAATTTCCACTCTATAGTGCATGGAACCCCCACCCCATGCCCCACCCCCCCAAAAAAAGGACAATTGTTTTTAACCATAGAATTTGAGCAAGGAAGAATGCTGACACAGTGTATCGCCGTGTGTTTAAGCAATGAAGCCTTGAAAAAGCGAGGGCGCTTTGCGTTGTACGGCAGAAGCCGATCATTTGTACGTCTTCATACATACATTGTGCATTCGGCTTTGAAATTGAATTTGATTTTACCCCGTTTGTTTCGGTGATAGTAGGTGCACTTTTCACAATAGAGACATGCTAAGGCGATCAGAATGGAAATTACTATACTTCTGACTTCAGAACCAACTTTTAAAACATTTTTGTGACTCGGGCAAGGGGAGTGTTTAATGCAACTTTTAATGTCAATAAAGTGTCATTTCCGGTTATCTGAGAGGCTTTAAGGCAAACATATTTCTTGCTTGTATTATTTTAGTGCTCCACTCGGATAGTCTCATAGTTGTCCCTAGAAAATGCCGTGAAATGCACCCCCTCCCCCTTCCCACGCAAACCTACTTTTGTGAAATGTTAGTTTGTGTATGCAGTTCCGCTCAGTTTAATGGTAATGTTGCAAAGTGGGTAGCAGTTAATGCAGGTTAACAGATTCCACCTTAGGAAGTGAGAGTGCATAAAGTTTGATGCATGTCTATATTCAGTCACAGTCATCAAAGGATGAGATGTTAGCAAAAGCTTCGTCCGAACATGGACAGTGTATATCTCATTAAGCTTTAAAATCATGGTAAATTTAGGTAAATAGCCTGTAGAGTTATTGTCTAGATTCTAGAACATACCTGGCTAGGCTGAGTAGGCTTTGGTCTACCTCAAAACTCAGATTACTGGCTAGGCCTATACTGCTTATGCCATTTTGTCAAATTAACAGTGTTTGAATATTTTTAAATTCTGGATATGTTAATAGACTGAAATATTCTAGGCTTAAGTTATGGCCTGGGCTAACTTAAGTTAAACCAAGGGCAAGGCTACGTACATAGGCCTAAGTTAGGCTAAGCCTATTTTCCCAGTATTAAGTTGTTAGTGATGAGACCAGAACATCATAACCGTCATCCAATGTTATTCTGGCTTGTGTATCTATCGTTAGGGATACAGTTTTAAGTAAACTGAAGTGGTGATAAGTTTTGTAATTAGGCTTTAGTCATTTCGAACCCGTAGTCGGTCTAGGTGTCTAGACTAACTATATACAGGTTCCAGGGAATAAAAATACAGCAGCTGAGCATACGACACTAGTAAAGTAATTAGATTCCTATGTAATTGCTTCGACTATCGCTTCCTAAGAATTGGGCCTACCTGTGAGACTGCAGTCCACTGCCACACTTTTGACGATTTTGGCACCCAAATGCGCCACACGATGACTCTATTTCGAGTAATTTATGTCAACTTTATCACTTTAGTTATGTCAAAGACGTAGTGTTTGTATTACGCGCCGGTACTTTCTTGCCGTATACAAGCAAAGCGCCACCAGTTGGAAGAGCGGCTTCAGTAAATGTCGCATGACATCATTCTACCTACCGTACTTATTTATTTATTTGTTTTGCCACAAAAGTACAAAGTGGGGGAAGTCTTCCATAAAGCTTAAAAGCTTAACAATGTGGAAGACTCCGTGAAGAAAGAGAAGAAAAGAAAAAGAAAAAAAAAATATATATGTATAAATACATATACATAAATATAAGTACAAATTAAATGTTCAATATATATATAGTAAATATATACAGGTATAATTTACTTTTAGTCAGTAACTAGCTATTATTTCCTTACAAAACCACTTCTTAAAGGATGCGACTGATTTTTTACTCTTTAAATCGTTCGTTAGAAGATTCCATGTTTTTGTTGCACGGTTTTGTAGGCTTAAAGTTCCAATGGTGGTATTGCAGAGATTATAGTGGGCATGATTAGCATGCCTCGTGTTATGATTATGTACTTCTCTGTTACTGGTTAAAAAATAGTCAAAGGCAGCTGGTAGTAATCCATTCCAGGTCTCGTAGGAAAATAATGCAATCGTAGGAAAATAATGCAATAAAAATAATGAAAATAATGCAATTAATGAGATCGTGCAATTTTAGTAAGTTGAGTTTCTTAAATAGGGGTCTGGTGTGCTCACGTGGGGCTGAGTGTGTTATGTGGCGAATGGCTGCCTTTTGGAGTATTATAAGATTGTTAAGGTTGGTGTTGTATGTAGCAGACCAAATAATGGAACAATAAGTGAGATGCGGGACAATCAGGGTCTGGTATAGTGTTCTGAGTATGTTTTCCGATAGATAATATTTCAACTTAGATAATATGCCAACATTCCGTGCAATTATACTGCAATTTCTTATGATGATAACTCATTACCTCAAAAATATTTATTCTCCTATGGCCGCCCATGTGATATTACTGGAAAGGAACATGACTAGCAGGCCCAACGGCCATTATTTATTAATTGTATCTGGTTACGTAAAGCCGACAAAAGCCAACGTAATTGTCAAAGTACTTCCAACAAAAACGTCAGTTTTGCTTAAGCGTGGTTATTGTGAATGGCAGAAAGCCGTGCTCTACAAGACTTGAAGCAAATGCTGAAGAATTTCAATGAAGGAAAAGAAAAAGGTAAGTCTAGTGGCATAATTTAAAAGGGATACCTTACACCACTTAAATGATTTGGCTTTCCTAACTGTACCAACACAGGGAGGGGATGTGCGACGTGCAAGAGAGACACACTGCTTACAAGTGGGAAGCATTCAAATAGGTTATCCACAGGCGTTCCTGAAGTTTGCCTTACAGTTACAGTAATTAAGGGACCGTTTGAAGCTGACATGGCCTTAGCTACCATAACTCCGTAACGCTAACGCGGACACAGAAATTTCGTTCTGATCTCAGAGCCAGACTTCATATTCAACAATTGGCCAGATTTACTGCCTAGTCTCATTCCTCATCGGATGAGGAATGAGACTAGGCAGTAAATCATCCTAGGCCTAACATAAAAACTGCCCAACTGAGCTTTGTGTCAAAACGGCTTGTTCCTTCTCAAATCCATATGATATCATATTCAACTGGCGGGCGAGCTTTCTCCGTGATGGCCCCACGACTGTGGAACAATCTCATAGCCAAACAAGAGGCACCTATTTCTCCATCCAGTAAGACGGATCCCCAAAAAACAGTTAAAAACTATCCTTTTTGAGAAATATCACAGTTAGACCCTTTTTATGGGAGCGCATTTGAACATTGCCTTGTGCTCTGGATACCTGCGCTATATAAATAACAGTTATTATTATTAACAGAGACTAACCAATGATTTTCCTGATGTGCAGTTCATATATGAACTGGTGCATGGTAAGTGAGCACTTGGCTGTCAATAAATGGTTAATTTGTTCACCAAGCTTTGATGATGTAAATTCTAACTGCTTGGTATGCCAGCTTCAAACCTTCTCTTTGAACTATATCATTACTACCTGTAAATTTAAGTAGTGTCTCTTTGAGGCAAAAATGCAATATGTTATATACCTGGCAGCTGAAACTGCATATTTGAAAAATGGCAAGATATAACTTGCTTCTGGCCTATAGCACTAGCAATACTGCCTAGCCCTAGACTATACTTGCATTATGATTATGGCATACTGTACATGGAAACACTTGTATGCAGAACCAAAATTATCTTTCATAACTAGATTCTGCTTATATAAATAACCATCGGGTATTAAATTTGAAGCGTAATACACAACATGGAAAACTTTGCAAATGTTTTAGGTGTGTTGCCATCAGTTTGCAGGCTTTGCAGTTTTCTTCCTATAATAAATCTTAATTTTCAGCTCTGCTTTAGTTTGATTTTGATAGATTTTTTAAGAAATTTCAACCAGCATTGTCATTCTTGTGTATATACAGTAGCCAGGATATGCGTATATATTGAAATACTGTACTGTACAATATGGAATTTGTGTAGTTGCTGACAGTACAGTACAGTAGGTGTAAATACAACTCATACAAGTTTACTCACTGACATCAACTTTGTACAGTACCTACTGTATATCCTGCATTATTCCGTCCTCCTGGACTTGTGCATAGGTTTAGACATTAAAATTATCAAATTTACCTGGCTATTTAGTATTTAAGAGCTATACTGTGAAACTATACGGTTGTACACAAACATTTTAGTCATTTATATAATTCAGAACAAATCATGTATAATTCCTGAATCGGAAGTTTTGCATACAGGATTCATCAAGATGAAATATGAACACAGAGAGCTCCAATCTTCATTGCAATTGCAATGGTTTAAAAATCAAAATACAGTATGTGTGGATTCTTTAGAATTACCAACACTTAAATGGTAGCACAATCCTGTCATTTGTACAAACCCCTTTGTGAGAAGAAATCATTCTTTATGTGCATCAAAATTCACTATAAACCATCTGCAATGACCACAACTAGTTTTTGGCTACTTTACATCATGAAGAAGGGCTGAGAAAAAGAAATACATCATGTGACAAGCTTTTCTTTTAAATTACTTTGACCATGAGGACATTTTTCCTTGAAAAGAGGCAGCTGCTGTACTATATACTGCTGAACCATAGCAATGTGCAAACTATCAGTTCTTGTGCTATTGTAGTTCACAGAATTAAATTGTTTTCAGCATTTTCTACAGAAGATGAAGAGACCAAGAAGGCCAAGGAGATGGAAATATTTACCAGACGTTACGTAGAGATGAAACGACCAGATACTTCTGGTAACGACCAAAGCTACGGTGTCATACCAAAGTTTTATTACAAGGTAAGATGAAAAAGGAGAAAGTGGTCAATTGCATCTAGTAAGGAAGCACAGGTGTTTGCCTCCCAGCCAATGGCTAAGAACATCATGGTGGACACTGCATTAGCTAAGTGACATTTGATGACACAGTAAGTGTATGCTATGTCTGTAGTGAGCTGAAAATACAACACCTATTCAGATCTTGAACTAGAATTTGAAGTTAGGTAATCAGTCAGGATGTGAAGCATTGATCACTGTGTATTAATGAACTTTCAATCATGTATTCTTTGTTCTTCATAACATTATTGTTATTATTAATGTTGTTGTTGTTGTTCTTCTTCTTATTGTTATTATGATATTTATTAACAATTTTCCAGCCAGTGTTCTGTATTTTTTTGAAATCGATAAAGTATTAGCTTGATATTGGTCTGCTGCATGTAGCATGAAATATTAATTATTTTGTGACCCAAAACTTTTAACCTAGGAAGTATCTATTTCTTATAATCTACTGAGATATGTTCAAAGGAGAAGTTTAGCTGTACTGTACATTACAACTTAAATTCTTAGATCTTACAGTATTTAGAAAAAATGACCTGGATTGTGCACGTAGTTGCATGTGATTAGTTATGGGTACCCTCCTGTGCTGGGTCTTACGTTACCTGTAGTTAGTTCAGTTACGTTAACCTGTACCAGCTGTTTGGTTACGATACCTGTACCAGCTGTTCACTAATGTTACCTGTACCAGCTGTTCAGTTACGTTACCTGTACCAGCTGTTCAGTTACGTTACCTGTACCAGCTGTTCATTTACGTTACCTGTACCAGCTGTTCAGTTACGTTACCTGTACCAGCTGTAGTGTTCAACCGATTATGCATAACAGAAAATACCGATTACCGATTATTTTTTTCATAATCGTACCGATTCCGATTCCGATTCCGATTATTTGAAAATGAGAAAATATCCCGTTTATACGAAATCGGCAATAAAGTTTGACAGAAACAATTATTGTTGTGATTTTCCCCTGTTTCCTTTTGCTTCGTTGTTATACAATGCTCTAAGGTAGGCTATCATTTTGTATAAACCAAATTACCTCTGGAGTTTCTCGGAAAGAAAAAAAAAAGTTTTTTTTTTTTTTTAAATTTCCAAAATACGGAAATATGACATCCTACCTAGTCAGCACTGTGCTAAGGGAATGGCCTAACCACCTCGACGGGAATGTCACCTGTTAATGGCTTGAAATGGGCTAAGAATAGTTACTCAAAATATCGATCTCAAAAAGTATCTCAGACAAACCATCCATCTTCAATCTTTACCAAAGTGTAAATTTTAATGACATATTGCCTTCATTCCGACATTATTTTGTACTTATTTTCAGTATTATACCGTTTAAGGACAAATAGAAATGTTACGAATTTGAAGTTAAACATACCTATTCGTTACCTATTTAACTCCATTCAGGTTCAATTAGAAAATGTAAGCTTAGGCCAATCAAACTGAAAAGCAAATTTTATCATCGTATCTTGTTTAAAATTACTCTAAAATGTTATACCAGATTGATGTAAAGAAATAATAACAACTAGAAACTACTCCAATATAAAATATAACATTCCCTCTTTAAGACATATCACTTACAGTACCTTCCAAACAAATGCCGATTTCCAGCAAATTGAAAGTTGTAAACTAAGCTACGCATTTTTTTTTTTTTTTTTTTTGCAAACTGATGGTTAGGCTACATTTCCCATTGACTTAGTGTGGTTGTTAGGCTAACATGTGGTCGAAGATTGCAGTTTCCGTGGATATTTTTATTTTTTATTTGCGACACAACTGGAGCGAATAAACAGATGGCAAGGTTAGATTTCCATGCAGTTGACTTAGTGTGAAGTAAGGCTACCATGTGGTCGGAGATTTGTGAGGATTTTAGGTTATTTTCGCTGGTACTGAAATTGCTTCGTGCAGGCCGTAATTTGCCACGGGAAATTCCCGGTGATTGTGCGCGACCCTCTCGCACTGCTTCAAATTTGATGCGAGATGTGAAAACTGTTTGCGCGATTCGCGCTGCAACTGCAATTCCTAGCTAAAGCAAACGCATGTCACAATTAATTTTACACAGACACCTGATATAACGAGGGCGATTTTCTTATATTTCTTTTTTCTTTTTCGCACTCGTAATTGTGCTTTAAGGAGGTCTTTTTAGCACTTGCGAGGGCGAATCGCCCATCGCCCCCGCTTATTTCCTACCCTGTCCAGCACATTCGTTAATTCGCGAAATTGGTATTGCTGCTATGCTTACTGTGCCAAGAAATATGAAGTCACTAACCACGAGGGAAGCAAAATCGGCGACCCTGGCAGCTTAATTTGATGAAAGTATACACTGTGAAAGACGTATAGAGGATATCTTATTTTAATATTTCGTAGTAAAAGAACAAACCTAATACATCAGTTGATATTTTCAACTCCCATATGTTTTTGAATAATGATATTTTCACCTTCCATATGTTTTTGAATAATCGGTATCACATAACTGGTATTCCACGTAATTTTTACCGATTCCGATTATGTTCCGATTATGCAATATTCGTACCGATTCCGATTCCGATTAGGTTAATCGGTTGAACACTAACCAGCTGTTCAGTTACGTTACCTGTACCAGCTGTTCATTTACGTTACCTGTACCAGCTGTTCAGTTAGGTTACCTGTACCAGCTGTTTGGTTACGATACCTGTACCAGCTGTTCACTTACGTTACCTGTACCAGCTGTTCAGTTACGTTACCTGTACCAGCTGTTCAGTTACGTTACCTGTACCAGCTGTTCAGTTACGTTACCTGTACCAGCTGTTCATTTACGTTACCTGTACCAGCTGTTCAGTTAGGTTACCTGTACCAGCTGTTCAGTTACGTTACCTGTACCAGCTGTTCAGTTACGATACCTGTACCAGCTGTTCAGCTACGTTACCTGTACCAGCTGTTCAGTAACATTACCTGTACAGTACCAGCTGTTCAGTTATGTTACCTGTACCAGCTGTTAGGTTACGTTACCTGTACCAGCTGTTCAGTTACGCTACCTGTACCAGCTGTTCAGTTACGTTACCTGTACCAGCTGTTCAGTTATGTTAACCTGTAAGAGCTGTTCAGTTACGCTACCTGTACCAGCTATTCAGTTATGTTAAGTGGTACCAGCTGTTCAGTTATGTTACCTGTACCAGCTGTTCAGTTATGTTACCTGTATCAGCTGTTAGGTTAGGTTACCCGTACGGTCAGCTGTTCAGTTATGTAACCTGTACCAGCTGTTCAGTTACCGTAAGCTACCTTTACCAGCTATTCAGTTATGTTACCTGTACCAGCTGTTAGGTTAGGTTACCCGTACTGTCAGCTGTTCAGTTACGTAACCTGTACCAGCTGTTCAGTTACGTTACCTGTACCAGCTGTTCAGTAATGTTACCTGTACCAGCTGTTCAGTTACGTTACCTGTACCAGCTGTTCAGTTACGTTACCTGTACCAGCTGTTCAGTTACATTACCTGTACCAGCTGTTCACTGTTCAGTTACGTTACCTGTACCAGCTGTTCAGTTACGTTACCTGTAACAGCTATTAGGTTAGGTTACCTGTACCAGCCGTTCAGTTATGCTACCTGTACCAGCCTTAAAGTTACGTTACCTGTACCAGCTGTTCAGTTTATTCATTACAGATTAAATTATTGACTAGTGAACCTTTGCTCTTGCAGCTTCCGGGAGAAGATGAAGTCCTATTACAGAAATTGAGAGAGGAATCAAGGTAAGACGCATGATCTTCTTTTTTCGTCAAAGCTAAAAGAGTATTATATTTGTAATATGAACCTTTCAGTAAGTCGAGCATGCTTATATAATTCAGGGTACTTACTGTAAAACAGCTGGGTTTCTTCAAGTGTATTTAAGTTCTGAAAAATAGATACAGAAACATAGCACAAGAATAATAGCTGAAAATTTCTTTTCTTAATAAGAACTTTTTTTCCTGAATATAGTAATGGTGCTAACATAATGCGATGCCTTGCTTATCTGCATGTTCTATTACTGTATGAACATACTGTAGCTTGTTGGCCTTGATGTCCACATTTGTGATGTAAACAAAACTTGTAGCCAACTTTCAGCTAAATGTATGCCACCATAACTGCAGTGAATTTATATGGTAAGGAAAACAGCTTGTCAGAGTTTGATACAATTCAAATCTTCCAATCTGCACTTCATTTTACAGGTCTCAATCTTGATTTTTGTTGTTGTTGTTGAACCCATTGAATTCTATGCAGGTCAATTTTGTCTTCCACACAGGGCTGTGTTTTTGCAGAGAAGAAGCAGAGAGCTGCTTGATAATGAAGAACTGCAAAACCTCTGGTATCTATTAGACAAACACCACACACCACCTTTAGTCGGTGAAGACCAAATGATCAACTATGAAGACTTCTTGAAGGTGGCAGCAGCATCAGGAACAAAATGCAAGTAAGTATATTCTGGCTATTGTATGTATGTATGTATGTATTAGTGTTTACACGGGTCCAAAAATCGGGAACCGGGTACCCGAGAGCCGTCACCCGTCGGGTATCCGGGTACCCGGGAAAAAAATTGTTTACCCTCGTGTATCACGATTTTCAAGAAATTACATATTGGATGCTATAGTAAATGAATTATATTCTTTACTGACAATGTTTTCATGCTCAAAAACGTATGTGTAAGGTAAGGTATAAAACCTTCCTCAATAATTTCTTTTTGCTTTTTTTCTGTCATAAACTTGTTAATTACTTAATATAATTAACATTACTCTGTTTTACCTCCATGCTACTAATTAGTAGTAATGTTGTTAAGATCGCACTGCCGCCGCTGCTTATGCTTGCTCTCCACGTCTATTGGATCAGACCATAAAATATCCCTTTAGCTCAGTTGTTACTACTACTACTATCTATTATGCAGGCCCAGGGTTCGCATTAGCCGCGAGATTACGCGATTCGCGCAATTTGATCGCATTTGGAATACACGATAAGTAAAAAGCCACTTTCGATTATTATTTTTTAGTTATCCCGTCTATAATCCATAAACATGTCGTAAAATTCCTTATCAGCCTTTCCTTCTATGAAATAAACGAATGAATAAATAATAATTTCTTCCACATAGTAGCCTAACACCACACTAAGTCAATGCATGAGAAATCTAGCTAAGCCTAACCATCTGTTTATTCGCTGAAATTGTGACGCAGTTATAAGATATCCATGGAAAACATTCATTATTGCTGTTACGTTCGACCACATGGTTGCCTAACACCACACTAAGTCAATGGGGTAATCTAGCATAGCCATTTTTTATTAGCTGAAATTGTGACGCAGTTATAAGATATCCATGGAATACTTTCGTTATTGCTGTTATCTTCAACCACATGGTAGCCTAACACCACACTAAGTCAATGGGAAATCTGCCTAACCATCGGTTTGCATTTTTTTTTTAAATCACACTTTGCGTAGGATTCGAGTTATAAATTAGGAACCGGGTAGTATCGCGTCGGGCGGGTACCTTCGTTAATGCTGTTATCGTCGACCACATATATTAGCCTAACACCACAATAAGTCAATGGGAAATCTGCCTAACCGTAGGTTTGAAATTTTTTTTTTTTAAATCACACTTTGCGTAGGATTCGGGTAATAAATTAGGAACCGGGTAGTATTGCGTCGGGCGGGTTCCCGGGTACCCGGATAACCCGTGCAAACACTAGTATGTATGTATTTTAGATCCTCCTGCAAGCAGGAACTTGCGAAGAAGCCTCATTGGCTTATCAGCCGCAAGCTGACCGAAGTCAGTCTCTTACATTCATATTTAACGTCCGTAATTATGAATTGTCAATTGTCAACAACTCTGTAACTGGACGACATACGTTAATCTGAGAGTGACTCGAACCGGGGACCTTATGATTGAAAGGCACCGGCGTTAACCACTGAGCTAACACTCGTCTTGTAACTGGGTCCAAATAAGGTTATTTCAAGTCAGTCAGCAATAAATTTTGATATAAGATATATCTTCCAGGGAGCTTAGCATTTCAATCATTGTCAAAAAAAAAAAACCATGATCATCCAATTCCCAGAGATGAAATGAATTGCATGAGCTTGCATGTAATTTAAGGAGATAGTACAACTCCAACCTTCATCATTTGTCTGTATGAAAGAGAAAAGTATGCTTAACAACTTCTATGAAATGTCAGGAATGCCCCATCTTATTTCTTTTAGAAGATATCACAGATCACAGGGTGATATAATGTTACTCTACATTCAAATCTAATTATGACATCATCCAGTCACATGTACATCAATTTCTCTTTATTTATTTTATTGTTTATGTCAATTTTGCACTGTATGCTGAATCTAAAGTGTTGAATTTTGTAAATATGACCTAGTACTGGCCTTGGTTTCAGTGTCAAACACTGATAACATTCTACTTTAAAAATATGAAGTGAGAAAACAAAGAGAACATTTCAGAATTTTTTTCTTCAAAATGACAACCTCAAGACATGACCTTTAAACTAGGTCCATGCAAGATATTCCTTAGCTGTTTGGGAGAGATTTTTTATTTTTTTCATTTCTTTGACATTAAGGTAAAGATGATATTATGGGTTTGTGTCTCCTGAAATATGTAACAAACATGTCTTGAAATGATAAGTTTGTGAAAATTGAATGATATTTAATGATCTATCACTAATTATCGTTGTGTGCGAAGAAGTGCTGTATTCATTTGGTCCTACAAACAACAGAAATTTCAACAATCTTTGTTTGGGATATCCATCTAATCTCAAAGAGGAATATTTTTCTTTTTTTCTTTGGTTATAGTATTAAAGCAGCATTTTGCATCCTTTTCTATGGTTTTTCTCAACCTCACTGATTCCACGATGCCATAACAACATACATAACTAGCTTATTTATTCAAATCTTACTTCAAATGGTGGCGTAAAAGTCGAAAAATTTACAACTTTCAACTTTATTTTTCTCGAAGATATTTTCCATTGGGATTCAAATAAACCTCGCCCATAATATGAATATTTAAAAGCTATGAACGTCATTGGCCAAAACGTAATACAACACCATGCTTGATTTGTGTAGATTGTCTATGGCAGTTGTACCAGGGAGCTGTTAGAGTCCAGCTCGCTGGTTGTACCAAGTTACCAACTCGACATTTGGAATCTATTTGAAGCAACGGCTCATAACTAAACCTGCATCTCTGATTGGTTGAATTCAAACTTGTGGGTTTGGGAACTGTATGCGATTAATATTAAATGTGTAATTTGTCGGAAGACACTTTTGTCATTATCTACAAATGTCCTAATTACTCGCCAATTAACACTTTTGGCAGGGAAAAAACTTGGCTTATATCTTAGTTTGCTGTTTTGTGATTGATAAATGTAAAAAACTTGATGGACTTGTCAAAAAAGTGGAAAACGGCAACAAAACACAGAATTCTGCTTTAAAGCTGTCTGCCTTCCTTACTTACAAAAACGATTTACAATCAAACCAATATGTGTTTTGTTTTATTTTCTTTAACCTTTCAAGATAAATGCTTCAGTGTTTTTTTCTTTTCTTCAGACCATTCTTTTCAGCGACAGTCTTCTCAAAGCTCCTACAAAACGACCCCTATGGGAGGATATCCATCATGCATTTCTTCAACTACGTGATGAGGAAAGTTTGGCTCCACCAAACTAGAATCGGTCTCAGTCTCTACGATGTTGACGGCAAAGGGTACCTCAAGGAATCAGTAAGTTTTGTAAAAGACGTTCCAAATTAGGGTAATCAAACCATTCACAGTTGGTTCAGTATACGTAAGTATGTCAGTAGAAGTTTTGCTTCCCAAATTTCCAAATTGTTGTTTCACACATTTTTAAACACAGTCTGGTTTGAACATATTTAAGTGAATGTCTCGTCCCTCCTTAGCAGTTACTGCCTTCATCGAAAAATATTCTTCCGTTAAAATGAGTCTACGAAAAACTGCTTGACGATTTTGTGTCTTCCTATCTTATGTCACATTGATGCTGCTTTAAGTTTGCTTATAGTGCATCTGTATAATTTTGCTTCGTTCCAATCACTAGTAATAGTACTGGCATACAAAAGAAAGCCATAATCAGTTTATTGTGTAAGTCATACTACTGTAAGTCTGTACCTACACTAAGGCTAGACTAAGTGTGAATGTTTAGTTTCAACCAGTAAATATAGGTTATCAAGATTTGGAGCATCCGCCTGAACAGAAAGCGGAGCTGCGATATATAGTTTGAGCTGTATTTAAATGGCGTGAGATGTTATGTGCACAGTCAATGACTTTTTAGATATTAAATAGTGATTTTCATTTGTTGCAGATTGTTTTCAGTATTCTCGTTTCTTTTGCAGGATCTCGAAAATTACATTCTGGAGCTGATTCCAACCCTGCCACAGCTGGACGGTTTGGAGAAATCTTTCTATTCCTTCTACGTCTGCACTGCCGTGAGGAAGTTCTTCTTTTTCCTCGATCCCATGAGAACAGGTACAGTATCCAAAAAGATGGCTGTCTTTTCTTTCATAATTTTGTTTTTGATAGAGATGGATGCGAGAGCGTGGTGGCCAATTGGCCTCTCTCCCCCAGGGGTTAAATGGGTATCTGTGAGGTAACTTGTCATTGGGCGCAGTATATAAATGCTGCTGACTGGAGGGATTGTCTCTGGGACAGGTTATCATTGACCAGGGGTAATATAACGTCTGAAAAGCGCTTTGAGACCTATCGCTGGTATAAAGCGCTCTATAAAAAGCAAATATTATTATTAAGAGTGGAACGTGTTTGGGATGAGAGGACGCTGGGCAAGGGACAAAAGTATTAGAGTGCATCGGTGATACAGAGGGTGTTGATTTTGAGGAGATCATTTATATCATAATGATTCAAAATGGGAGCTGACATGCTACATTCATCAGTGTCTGCTGCAACAGTTTTTTTCAGCATGTGTCTACCAACATGAGTCTGCCAATTTGATCCAGTGCAGTAAAAGAAAAGAGATCAAAAATTCAAAATGTTGCCCAAGCAGACACAAGCTTAGCAAAAAACCAGATTGCTACTTGAAACTATCTTGAAACTCTGATTTCTATGAATGTCTACACTAGCAAGGAACATGTAACTTGCCATATCTCTGTGGATGAGAATTCTTTCATATCTTCTCGTTTCTTTGTGACCGGTTGGAGATGTGATTATTCCAGATAACAATAAAAACAAATTTATGTTGTTAAACAATGAATTGAGCCGTTAATTGTTTCATTTGTTTTGTTTCATTTTCAGGTAAAATCAAGATTCAGGACATTTTAGCGTGCAGCTTTCTCGATGATCTCTTAGAACTGAGGGATGAAGAACTTCCCAAAGATGCACAGGAATCCAACTGGTTCTCTGCACCCTCTGCTCTGAGGGTCTATGGTATGACAAAGTCCTTAGATTATACACTGAAATATTAAAAACCAAAAATACCCATTGACGATGTGTAAGCAAGTCTAAAGAGAACTTGTTGTGCATTGTGACATGCCTAAAGTTATACAAGGCAAGACTTCTGAGCTCATCATATGATAACGACCTTTCATAAAAATGCGCAAAGCAAAGTAACATGACAACAATAAACATGCCTTTCTGTGCTGGCAGGTACACCACAATCACATTACTTATTAGCAACAATTTTATTCACTCTTTTGCTATGAATTAGCAAAATCTAATATAATTTGCACACAATGACACAGACTTTCCCATCAACCACACCAAAAGGTACCATTACACTTCAAAAGTAAGACTTGCTTTGAGTGATCTGATGCTGTTGAATATTCGTGACCCTGCTGGTTACTTCAGCCAATTGGGACAATTTCCTAATGCTAATACCTCTCTACACCGCACATTAATATCATGCTCTCAAAGCACTGGTATTGACAGTGTAAACAGTTCCTAACCTTGATCTGATAGAAAGCGTTATATTCATACTGCTCATACTGACAATACGAGTGCTCTGAAGCGGGACATGACACTACAGTATAGAAAACATTGTCCCAAACTGGGTGGTTACTTGAAACCTAGATGGAAGTCTAGCCTGTACAGTAGAAAATGTGTTTCATTTTTTTGTCCTGAAATAACCAGACACTGCAAATGTTCAAGTTGCATGTTTTTGGAATGAATCAAGGCCAAAGGTGAAACTAAACAGAAGTCGGATTGCCTTCAATACATTACACGTCTCAGACTTGAATCCAGATTTGAATGGCCAGTGCAAAGCACCACAATATGCTATGTATACAATTGGAAAATGCTGGAAGGATGTCATAGAGTTTGAAATGGTGTAACGTGTACAAGGTGTATCAGTATTATTACAAAGTACTGCAATACCATCATTTATTACAATGCTGTAACATTTATGTTCTTTCCAGTTCATACTGAGAATATGATATATATCAAGAAAGAGAAAAACACTTAACAAATTGTAAAATGCCTGTCATAGGTAAATATATAAGTAAGTACGAGGGGCTGATGTTTGGATCTTAGCAGGACTTCTTGTAGAGAGAAGTCAGTTAGCCTCTATACTGTTTGATTAATATAGAAAATTGTGATCATCTTAGAGTGTATCACCGTAAAGTTGTGCAACTTCTCCCTTTTTGATGTATTCTTTACAGGTCAATATCTAAATCTTGACAAGGATCACAATGGTATGCTCAGCAAGGAAGAATTATCAAAGTACGGCACCAACACACTGACGGACGTGTTTCTGGATCGAGTTTTCCAGGAATGCCTCACATACGACGGTGAAATGGTAAAACTTGTAGTTATTGCAAGGGTGGGATTAAGATTAAGAAGACACGGAACTCCAATAAACCTGATGAACAACCAAAAACAACTAAGAGAAACTTCATTGTATCATTGGGGAGAGATATAGATGAATATCATCTCAAAACAGCTAGGAGAAACTTTATTTTACCAGTGGGGAGTGCGATATTACAAGCTTATTGTTCCAAAACAAGGCTGAAGACTTAAACAAGTCTAAATATGACATCATCCAGCCACATATTTTTAAAGGCATTTTATGGTTTTCTCTTCTTTTTTTTTTTGTGGCATCTACTTAGCATCATAGAGATGGGATTTGCAAATGTTAAATCTAAAATATGGAAGCTCTTTATGTGACCGCGTGTCGGCTTTGCTTTCGTCAACACTGTGAATGTTATTTTATTGAAAACATGGATGGAGGAATAAAGAGGAGTAAAAGGTTTCAGTGCCTTGTGGTGCTATGACATCACAGATTTACATAAAGATAGCAATCCAGGCTTATAACCTTAATACTAGGGAACCTTCCAAATAAAGCAAGAATTATCTCAGCTGGTGGAGGGAGTTGTTAACACAAAGGTCTCTATCATATTAGTTAAAGATGGAAGTGTGTGTTGTGTCTCGTTTAAAGGTCTTACTCAGTGTTTTAATCTTCAGAACTAGAGTCTGCCAAGTGATGAATCTCATCTCAAAGCTGTTTCTGTTTCCAATCCTTGTCCCTGTGTCTCATTTGTCTGTGAAGTTGTATTCTTCTAGTTATGCGATGACTACTGTACCTACAGAGTCAGACAAACTTTACATGTTCATGGAGCAGTCATTTGTGACTGGCAGTAACTATCAATTGGTCTCTTCTTGTTTGTGGGCAAGGGAAGGGGTTGGGGCAAGTATAAGGAATCAAAAAAACACACAATAGACAGGGACACGTATGGAATGCTTTTTCTTCACAAAATATCACAATAAGTGTTTAGTACCTAGAAAAATTCTGTCACATTTCAAAACAAACTCTACACTTAGACTATGCATATAATATACTCTCATAGCAAATATAATGCCTCTCCTGGTCTACTTTGCACAAAAAAAATTTGGTCTGAAGTTGTTGTTATCATTAACTGCTAAATCTAATTTCTGCTAATTATATCTAAGTAAGCTTTTCTTAGTGTGTACTGTGTGAAAACCACATATGTACTCATCTCATTAAATTGGCTGACTCTGTTGAGAGGCGGAATAAGGCGATCTTATTTTATTTTACTTTATCACAACCAGCATCTGTACGTTGATTCTTTGCTTCTCGGTTCTCCTCTTAGGATTACAAGACCTACCTTGACTTTGTTCTTGCCATGGAGAACAGGAAGGAGCCACAATCTCTCCAATATTTCTTCCGTCTGCTGGACGTCCAGAAGAGAGGCTACCTTAATGTCTTTGCACTCAACTTCTTTTTTAGAGTAAGTCATTTAAACTCTCCCAAAAAATGTGCTAGTTGGAATTAATATCTCCGACAACGGAGTTTTCACTTAATAACAATTAAGGGTGATATGCAAATTAACAGTTCCAATTTTGTTCCACTGCCAAGACCTTAAGAGCACTCAAAGTGGCTCAAAATAACTACCGGGCAGTGTGCCAGGACCTCGGCTAGATTTATAGGATGTATGAGGGTTTTGATGTACACAAGGAATCGTAACCACTTCCATTAGTATTCAAAATTAGTAAATTCAAAGGAAAATAACAAGGTTAATTTTTTTTCTGAACTGATTTAATTGCACATGGCCATGGGAACAATTTTTTGTATCAAATTAATAGGAAGTGAGAGAAAATCTGTAAATGCTCATTTTGCCAAATATGTACTTTGCATTTGTCACAGTTGTAAGTCCTAACTTTTTTCAGAATGATTACTTTCTATCATTTTCAATACAAGGCCATCCAAGTTCAAATGCAGCAGCACGGACAGGAGCCGGTATCCTTCGCTGATGTGAAAGATGAAATATTTGACATGGTCAGACCCTCGGACCCTCTCCACATCACCTTACAAGACCTAATCCAAAGGTTGGTTATTTATCATGGGGGGTTGTCAAACATGATTACATCAGGTTATACCTCATCGGTTATCAGACATGATTACATCCGGTTATACCTCATCAGTTATCAGACATGATTACATCAGGTTTTTCCTCATCGGTTATCAGATATGATTACATCCAGTTATACTTCATCGGTTATCAGACCTGATTACATCCGGTTATACCTCATCGGTTATCAGACATGATTACATCAGGTTTTACCTCATCGGTTATCAGACATGATTACATCAGGTTATACCTCATCGGTTATCAGATATGATTACATCCAGTTATACTTCATCGGTTATCAGACCTGATTACATCCGGTTATACCTCATCGGTTATCAGACATGATTACATCCGGTTATACCTCATCAGTTATCAGACATGATAACATCAGGTTATACCTCATCAGGTATCAGACATGATTACATCAGGTTTTACCTCATCAGTTATCAGACATGATTACATCCGGTTATACCTCATCAGTTATCAGACCTGATTACATCCGGTTATACCTCATCAGTTTTCAGACCTGGTTACATCAGGTTTTACCTCATCGGTTATCAGACATGATGACATCCGGTTATACCTCATCGGTTATCAGACCTGGTTACATCAGGTTTTACCTCATCGGTTATCAGACATGATGACATCCGGTTATACCTCATCGGTTATCAGACATCAGTTATCAGACATGATTACATCAGTTTATACCTCATCAGTTATCAGACATCAGTTATCAGACATGATTACATCAGTTTATACCTCATCAGTTGTCAGACATGATTACATCTGTTGGTTTAGAGTTGTCTTTGTGGAATGAAATAAACCTAAAGTGTGTTTCGTGGGTTGTTACTTCAGAAAGAAAAAAATTACAATGTTGCCTTGAACATTATTCCATGCCTTAGAATTTGTACTTACTCTCGTCTTCCTTACCTGTCTCTGCCCAGCAAGTTTAGTGTAATATCTCTCAACCTAACCAAGTTGATAGTATTTTAGCAAAGCTCCTCTGATGGTCAGTTTCTTTGTCAATGACCATTCCTGCTTCCTTCTGAATCTACCATAATGAAGACCTATACCTGTTAGTTTGACTGGTTTACTATCAATTCTTCCCATCATTGGCCAATATTTGGTTTAGTTCTTTTCTAGTAAGATTCTGTTTGCCCCTTTTGACCCCTGTTAATATAAAGGTATGTTTATTTTCACATTCAAAATATGTGAAATTTTGCATACCAAAACAAAACATTTTCATGAATTTTTTGTGCAATACAGAAAAGTTAATGATCGGCCTTCTGTATGAGCAATTGGCTCAAAAATAATCTAAAATATTACTACAAAGTATTATCAGAGGAAACCAAATTACTGTTTCTTTCATAATTTATTGATATTGGTATTGTTGAAATGGAGAATTCAGAAATGGTGATAATTTCTTTCACTTACTCTCAAGTTTCTTGCCACATGCATCAAGTTAAACTTATTGTCATCAGCGTCGTTTGTTAGTAACCACCAGGTAGTGTAACTTTTACATTTTCCTCAGAAGATCATTAAAGATACACTGGTTGGTGTGTCGTATATGCAACTCAGTTATAACCCATCGAAGACCAAACACATTTTTCTTGACCAAAAAAAAAAAATTACAATAATTATATATACATAGACTATTCTAAAGACAAACGTTGTCATTGTATTCACAGAGATGTAAATATTCAGACATTCTTTTTAATCATCATTTAATCATTTTCAATCATTTGTTTAATTGTTTTGGTTAATAAACTTCCTTTTCTAGTAACCATGGAGAAACGGTGGTCAGTATTCTGATTGACTTGAATGGATTCTGGACTTACGAGAACAGAGAAGTGTTCATGGCGGAGAATAACAGCTCGGAAGTTGTACAGGATGACAACAGTGAATTCTGATGTTGTACCTCTTTTGGAAGGAACTATATAACAAAGTGAAGCAGAAAGAAAATGGCCTTTCAGTTTAAGAATTCAGTGAAGACTCCATCAATGTATGTGACTATGAAAGCCTGTGATCACATAGAATTTTTGCTGACTGATGTTTGCTGATTTTAGCTAGTTACATTTAAAAAAATTGTCAAGTTGGGTTGTCAAGTTACCTGGCTGGAAGATGAAGGAGTGTTTCTTTTTTTCTCATTGGTGCCCATTAGTTGGAGCATGGAGGTAAACACAGATATATCCAATTGTTATTGTTTCATATGGGAGCAGGTACATCTTTGAATCATGTCTATTCCCTCGGAATTGGGCACAAATTGATATTTCATTTTAGCCTGCAAGATCAGTTTCGTCCTCACCGCTCATCTAGCACAAAATACTGTACGCATGCACTCAGCATTTTACCCGGCACTTGCTATTCCCATGAGGTAGCGTCAATCGACAGACTCAATATAAGTAGGCCACTAAGTAAAAACCATCTGTTTTTACCTCCATGGTTGGAGATACTTCTCAGATGATGCAGTTGAATTTAAGCAACATGATTAATATCAATTATTCACTAGAATTAATAAAGCAAGAGAGAAATTATATAGCTGAGATTGATTCTTGTCCTAACTCCTGTTATTAATAGTCTGATATTCAATACTTTCCTGTAGTAAATGTGTAGGCTATGCAATGCTGTAAGGAAAACAAAGTATCTTGGGGTGAGATGTTTAAGATCAACCTTAATCTCTTCTCTGTTGTCTGGTGATATCATGAGGGGGAGGGGGCGGGGTGGCTGCTTTGATGGATTTAACTTTAAATATCTAGTCGTTTTGGATAGGGCTCAACAAAAATCTAAGATACACGATTTTGAAGCAATGCCTGTCTTCTATGTGGGTAATGTTTCCATTTATTGGTTGAGTCATATCTTACTGTCTGGGTATAGGCGTTTCATTACATTTGTTTCTGAATCACCATATCTGCTTTTATTTTAGTGGGATGGCGTTTATTAAATATGTGAATTAAAAAGACATACATTTTACTACTTAAGTATCTGTTATTATAAAATGAATTTGTACAGATGTCAAATGTAAATAAACATAGCAAAATACAAATTGTGAAAGTTGTATTTTGTGATCCCGTTTTTTTCTTTATACGATTGCTTTGTTAATATCCTGTATTTATCCATGCAGTGTGGAAACAGTAAACCAATGCATATTTTATTAGATTTATTTCTTTTAGATATTTACAAGGAAGTAGTATTGCCGAAAAACATGCCACGAAAGAATAAATGTGGCAATATATATATATTTTTTTCAGCGGCATCAAACATACTTGTAGACAAATCAGCGCTGCCAGAATATTTTTGTCTCTCTTCCATCACATATTTCCTTAAACTCAACTGAGGATTTAAATTTCTACTCCCAGATAGGCAAGAAAATTCATGTAAATGTCATGTGCGAACTTCAGCAAAGCATTTTGCCCATCACTGAGAAATTGAATTTTCATCTTTAACATTCCTCGTGTCCAGAAATGATTTGGAGGGAAGCAAGAATATTAGATTGAGATTTAATATCTTGATTTGCTTTCTCTACCATAATGTGAGCTGAGGAGAGTTGTGTGAGTGGGGTGAGTTGGGATGGGGAAGGGACTATAGGTGGACTTTTGATGGCATCCAAGTTGTGGTCGGCTATGTCATAAGGATGATATTCAAATGTTAATGTATGTGTAGTACCTCCCAAAAACCTATTTGCCCACAATTAAAAATACAAGGCAAAAGTACGTAAATGTACTGGGATATCTTAGAATTCACTTAGTAAATTCAAATTTAAGCTTTTACTTGACCGCAATTACCACTTCATTCATTCTGATTCAACGAACGGAAAGCCACAGAAAGGAAGTTTAGAATTTTCGGGGAAGTTCAACAGTTCGGGTACATTTTTTATGATCCGGGTACAGGAGAAGAATTCTGTGGAAACCTTTAATCCGATTATAAATTAAATCTGGGGACAATTCTTGAACACTCAATCCGGGCGGTACATGAAATTCAGGGACTGCCCTCGGGAAATTGTGGACGTCTGTTCAACTTACAGGTATAGGATTATTATCCTCACTGCATAATACATGCTCCCCTTTAACGCAAACTCTTTTGGGGGCTAGCCATACATGTTGTATTTAGACCGAATGACAGTGAGCGTGTCCGTAAGAATCCACATTATACTAATTAAGTTGATTCAGATTTCAAATTGATGAGGTTTGGCAATGACAGACTCTTCTAAAAAGAAACAATAATTATTACACACAAATAGACTATTATATTGAAAAGTATATTCAAAATTGCATATTTCTTTCTTTATATATGTATCTGTATTTATATAATAAAAGTGAAACATTAGTTACATAATGAATAACAATTAAAACGTGAACGATGAGAACACAATAACTCTAATTATATACATTATATTTCTCCAAGCTAAGAGTCAAACATCGCAATTAAAATTAATAACAACTGTAATTCCGGTTGAATCGGTTCAAAACATCTTAATTCAATATATTTATATTCCCTCTGACAATAAAATATCTCGTATTCAGTTCATGATCTTAAGTTAACTTCTATATTTAAGATGTCTTAACTTATTTGAAGATCATCTGATATTTCATTGATATAGGAATATAATTTAATATTAACTTACATATTAACAATAAACAATATAAACAAAAAATTATTTCATCGGATAATCAATATTTCATCACCCAGAAACTTTTTCATCTCAATATTATGTCACTTGTTGTACGCAAAATTTGGGCATTATCAAAAATCTTATTAAGTTTAAGTCAATCTAAATGAAAAGAAAATTTGACAAGTCTAAAGAACAAAATGTGAATGTCCCCCTCCCCCTCTTTTGTAAAGAGAGGCACGAAATCTCACCAGGATTAAATATATACATATAATTAAATATTGTCTGGTCACTTCAGCTATCTTAATAGGTCATCAGTATTGGCCTCCAAGTTAAGCAACCCCTAAACTTATCGTAAAACATATCCAAAAATCCGTAATCCACTTGGAGAAATGGTGCAACAGACTGTTTACTTATTTCAACTATCTACATAACAAACTCTATAATAAAAACTTATTAAAAGACCCCTATATTAAAGACCTCATCCCAGGTTATGAATTTACCAGCATTGAAAATTACCAAAGTTCATTACTGTCCTAAAAAAAAAATTCTCCTCAATTTAATTCTTGTGTAAACGTAAGTGGGCCTCACGTTTCGATCCTAGCAGGATCGTCTTTAGAGGCTGAATGACAATTGTTTCAGTTCTATCTCTTAGATTGCTCTTTCTTTCTCTAGCAGTTAGCGTTATACACCCCTCGAGGGGGATCCCCCTCTCCGCTATCTAGCCTGCAGATTAGAACCTTGGTGTATTTTAACCTGTAACTCTACGTTTCCAACACAAACAACAGCAATACCTCTTCCATGAGCCTTCATTAGCTATACGGGAAACGATAGGAACATCTTCTTCAACTTGCACACTGACACCCTTTTTAAAGCATGCATCAGTTTGCGCTTCTAAATTATCTATATATATGAAGAGAAGAAAATGTTCACCTTTCAGTTCTCTTGAGCCCCACATTATTTTATACAAAAAGTGCATGGAACCATGCGGTCCATAGTTACAAGGGTTGAATAAACCAGATTACTACAACATAAAACTATATATCAGGGAAAAGCTAAGAGATGCGAGATTTGAAATACGTACATTTTCTCAGAGAAAAATTTGTGGCGACTGGTTGCTAGGCGACCAAATAAATAATAATGAGAAAAAAAGGAGTAGTTGAATAAAACTTACTACTAGGACAACATAAGTAACACTTACCAGCACGCTCGATATCGTCATTTACTTCACGTGTTCGATCGTTTATAAGCTGTCGCACTTTCCTTACAGTGTCTAAATTACGGTCAAAAGATACCAAATTCAGTGTAAGTCCAATTTGTGAATTGCGATTGACTAACACACTAGCTGTAGAATATTACTTTATTCATCAACGCCAACAAGTGTTATATGTGTATATAACTTGAGGAATTAGTGAAAAATATGGTTATGTTTTTTTTTTTTTAATTTCATCTCTAAATTGAATGTAATTTGCTGGGAATGAGAAAATGCATTTTATCGACAATTTGTGCAAGAATGTTATACCAAATTGCTGCCCACCTCACACCCCATTGAGGCACTGAACTGATGCTTGTGGTGGAGAGTACCACCGTGAAATATGACGTCAAAGGCCACTTTGTTAGAATAAGCGTTTTCCAAGTTACTGATGATACGTAAAATAAATCGATGATATGTAAATTTAAATCGACATCATACCAGTTTAAATCGATGATTTGTCGAATTGAATCGGTAGAAGTCAATTTCCGTGGACTTATACCAGTTTCAAGCAACTCAATATATAGATATAGATATATATATATATAAGGTTACACCTGGAGGCACATTAGGCAAGACCTATATACATTTGTTATAAATGGTTGAAGAGATTTTATATAGTCGATGAGGTGATGCTTGGTTTGAAAACTAATTGATTTGTTGATTGAGATAGTATTTGTAACATTAATGAAACGAACTAACAATATATTGAAACACTTTACTAATAAAAGATTGAAGCAATAGTAACCAGAGAAATATTATGTTTGACTTTTGAAAGAGTATTCTAGGATTCGTGTCTAAACTTGAACCAAATTCTTATGCATCGTTTTCATGAAATCAACATTTGAAATTGACATGTTTTGTACCGAAAGCAAACTTGAAGCACTTAGTGTGCGCAATCACAAATGCACATTGAAAAATGTGTTTTTTAAGTGTCTTTAAAATCTTTATCAAAATTGTTCTTCGAAAAGGGATGCATTAACATTTTTGAACACAATAGTTATTGTGGTATTAATACATTGACATACACGAACGCAAGTTTGAAACCAGCATTCAATCCAAGATCAAAACAATAAAGGGAAATTAATAAATAATAAAATCCTATCAGCATGTACTTATGGTACAAACTCTGACAATTTCTACTTTTATAATCTCTAACAGACAATGTAGGAATAACATTTCAATTTCACCAGGATGCTTAGTTTATGTTCTTCTTTCATTAATATCGACATAAATTAATTTTTATCTCCACTTTTCCTTTAACTTTGGCTAAATTGAACCACTCATCACAATCATTACTTTGAGCTTACCTCCGTACTTAGCGAGAGTTCTTTCCTTGTCAGTATTGTCCGAAGAGGGTATACTGCCATAGCTTCCGTGACCACTGGCCATGTCTGTTTTTCTCAAACGTATATAGCTTAACTTCTTCCTTCTTAACAAACAAAAAGAAGTTAATTTGTTATCTCGTCGCAGGGTAAATGACTCATTCTAGAAATAACAACATCCAGTGCTGTCTACAATATGAGAGGGGTTGGGGGAGGGGTTGGGAGGAAGGATCGGGAGGCGCTACAGCCTCGAGAAACGGGGTATATAGTTGATACAAACAAAAATCTATTCATTTTCGCTCATGAATGTACCATGCATTTATGGAGACTACAATAAGGTGATATATAAGGGGGATTTATAAAAATGTACTAAATATTACCAAACCTACCCATCCCCCTCCCCCTTCCCAGTGGCGCGCATGAGATTCAATGGTGGGGGACGGGGAAAACTAAAAATTACACCCGACTTATTGAGGTTGAGAGCTGAACATTTCAAGGGCCAGGGGCGAAATAACTATCCTGGGTTCATTTAAACCGGCTCCTATGAACGAGATTGGTTGATCTGCCACCCCCGGCCGCCTGCCCTCCCCACTCCCTCCCCGCCCTCGCCCAAAAGTGTATTGCGAAGCAGTTGTGCTAATAAATAATGATAAACCCAAAATTTCCACCGACTGAAACATGATGACAGTCGCCTGAATATTTAAGGGAGTTCTAGATGCGAATGAAGTATCTATAAAGATGAGGTGCTGCCATAGGGTAATTGAAGCCGAGTACCGCGTAGGGCTGCATTCCCCTTCCCCACCCTCTGCAAATTTTAAAACTCAGACGTGCATTCCGAGGCAGACTTGCACTATGAATGAGGTCCACCTGAGTAACACTGAGAGAATGAAAACACAAGAGAGGGTGGTAAACCCGCAGTTGTGTTCCAATTCTTACATTGCTGTTTGCAATATTTCAGGACCCTTCCTTCTCAAATCCTTCCATAAAGGTTCACACCTTTACCTAAATCCTCCATCGGGGGGGGGGGGGGATTTAGAATCCCCCCCTCCATTAAAATGTATCAGTTACCATTTTAACTCTCAATGAAACTGCTCGTAAATTACCATAGAGAACCCTTGCTTTGAGCCATTGATAGTTTGTACCTTGTTTCGACTACGTTAAGTTCAATACTTATCCATATTTCTAAATCTAGATGTTGATCAAAGTCATTGGCTTATTAGTACACAAGAAATGCTGCAACTGTGTCGTTGCCGTACGCTATTTGGTGTTTTGTAGGAATTAAGTGCATGTGCACTGCACACGCTATGCATAGTCATCACATCAAAATCACACTGTTGGGTTGTTGTGAAGAAGATTATTTCCCCCTGTCCGTTAAGCGTTCTTGTACAGAATTTGCAATAACGAAGTTTGCGGCCAATCATTGCTCGCGACGTCAGCATCAATAAAAACCATCGCTTGGAAGTTGGACTGAATCAGAAAAATGATAAGGTGCATATGTCATAAAATGTCAAAATATTCATTGCATTCATTGGAGTCACTGAAACATGGTGTTGAGATGAACACATTAAGTTTTGTCTTGAATGAATATCCTCAACAAAACATGACAGCAGCAATAGTTTTGAATCGGTACAGTACGTCATTGAATTGTGATTAGGCCTCTAGTTAGCCTGGATTTTCCTGTCCAAAATGTGGACAATGGTACGCGAATAAGCAAGGCTTAATTAACACAACATTTCTGCTGAATGATATGTATCTGCATTGAAGTAAATATATATAAAACAATTGAATAAACACCGTACATAACATTACCGTACATTATACCGTACACTCAACATTTTGGTAACAACTGAAGCTTTTAACGGTGATCCCATTACTTTTCCAACAATCATGAGCTGTTTACACTAATTGCAAACCTGTTTGGGAAAAAGCTTCGTGCCACCCCCCCCCCCCCCCCGATACACACTGAGGGTGAGACTTTACATTGTCACACCGGAATAGAAAATTAAAGAACAATCAAACAGTCAGTAACAATTGTAGTAAATTGTCTCATCCAATTATTGTAAGCAGAAAGGCAGTCTGCAACAGAATGGAATCATGCAACATCGTGTTGGATCGATAATAACTCTAAAGAAATCTTTAAAGAATATTCACCGAGAACAATTGCGATATTTGTCACCGGTTTAAAAAAAAGAAGAAGAAAAAAACAAGGATTTACAAGCAGTGTGTATTAGTTGTCTGGATCTTCAACTGATTTTCTTAAAAGTAGGCCAACATGTTATCTTACACAACTGTAAACGATAAGAAAGTATACGTAACGACATTACAGCACAGTAAATCAGTATTCCATTTCTGTATATCAGCAAGTGACGTGCAGTTTTTACAGCTGCTTTGTTAAGTCATGTGATTGTTTCTAGGCCAAGTTGCACAATTCTGTACAATACCTAATTCTGTAGTTTCCCTTTTATCGATATTTCCAAACTGTTTTTCGTCATCAAGACCAATCAATTAAGTTTTGGTCATAAAATGACTAGTACATAAATATACACTACAAAGGAAGAAGGAAAACATGCACACCAATGCTCGTGGCAGTGTGTGAGGTTATAGGCTTATATATATAAGGGTCATAATTCTTATGAATAACTTAGGTCAATAAATTAAGCAAAATGCATCAACCAGAAGTTCACACTGTTTCAAATGTTGAGATCCATTATAGAGCAACGCAGTGCGTATTACTTGTCAACTATACCCTTTAGTTATTTTTAATGTGTCCGGGGGGGGGGGGGGGTAGGAACGAAAACTTATGATTGATAATATACATCGACCCATCTGGTTTCTTTATCAATAACAAGATGATATAATAAGTACAAACTTTTCTGTGATTGACTGTTGGCTTTGGAACTACTATTATAAGAAGCAACAGGTGTAGTCCATATGTTTAAATGCTATAAGAAGTAAGGCAAATATACAAACTCGCTACGTCATTATTTTCGGCCTAACATTGAACATGTACATATTAACAATATTAATATGAAAGGTGTTCACTTACCTGTCCCACCACACTTACTCTACATTTGATGATCACCTATATATAAGGCAAATTCTCACACTCGTTCACCTATATATCATATAGGCTCATACGAATCATATTCTTGTAAATGTTAGTATGGAACTGCCGTGTCTGTGAATGGCCATAGTCAGCAACAGGAAATCAACAAACAGGGGTATATAACCAGAAAACAGGTAAACGCTTTTCTAACATTTGTACCTTTGGACTGGGAGAAGTATTTGTTCTAACAAAAAATACTCGAAACGCTCGTAACTTAAAAGCAATGAACTTATTTCCCCTCTTACAAGCCTGGGAATTCCGTGTGACATTGTCGGAAACAAATGCACAAGCGGTGCACTCTGTACAATCATAACACGTGCGTAAAACGCTCTCATTGACAGTTATACAAAGTCATTAGTAATGGTACCGACTTAGGTCTGGGAAACGGAGATCCGGGGTTCGATTCATACTTTAGGTCTGTGACGGCACGAAGGTCCGGGGTTCGATTCATACCTTCGCCTGATGACTCCCGGAAGGATGAATTCACCGGGCGTGAAAGAGGAAATTTTCTGATTTCTGAACTTCCGTAATTTTTACCAGAACAGTGAAAAAAAACCTCATAGCCGGTATTCGAACCCCGTATATATATTCAAGGCGATCGTTCTATACATAAGTATCGTCGGATTGCACATCAACTGGGGGCGCCCTTCAACAAATTAGCTTGTCATGGGAATTAGCCTTCAAACTGGGTTTCGACAGAGGATGTGAGGGTGCACTCATACTGATTAAAACAGTAACAGCAGAATGCCAGGGTCTTGAACAGGACTACATCCAATGGTGCTCTCTTTGGTTATATGAAGTTAAAAGAGAATGTTTGGGTTGAGGAACCGACGTCATCATCTCAGAAGCCTCTCTCTAAAGGAGCATTCCAGCCTTTTAACATATTTCCAAAATCGGATATCTTGAAAACATCAAACGTTGTTTATAACGAGAACTCAATTTTTTTTCTTCTTGAACTAACACACATCAGTCTCATCTAAGGCCCATAGCGTTTACAGAGATAACCGACGAATGGACGTGTTCGCTAACTTTAATTCCCCACATCAAGGGCGTAGGAACCGGGGGGCTGTGTGAAAAATATGGTGGGGCGGAAGTATGATTCCCCCCCCCCCCGCTTCGCAGGTCAGAAAAACCCTTTTTCATTTCCAAATGAGAAAAAAAATCTCATTTGGAGCACCAAATTGCATCTAAGGCCAGGTGAAAATGCAAAATTATTTACAAAATGGAGTGGGTGTTTAAGGGTGCTATATTGCACCAAATTGCATCTGAGGCCACCTGAAAATGCAAAAAAAAATTCCAAAGGGGAGGGGGACACCCCGTCCCCTTAGACCCCTCCCCCAGGCCGGCCATCAGTCTTCAGCCCCCACTCAAAATTACCTTCATACGCCACTACCCACATCATATAGTTTTAAGCTTCATCTTCAAGTTAATTCATTCATCGAATCTTATGTAAGAAACAAATTATAACTAAATACAATAACTGTAATAAAGATCCAATCGCACCAATAAAATTAAAGTTTCTTTCTGTATTACAATAGAAATACATCTACAAAATTAGAACATAATAAGTAACACACAATTTAATGAATATATCTTACATAAATCTAAAAAGATGACACTGTTTTGAGTGTGTTGATTTTTTTCATATAATCCGAAATAAATTTGAGAATGGCCCAACACCCAACCCCACGCAATGCTCAACCAATCAACCATGGACCCAACACCATCACTCCACCCCTCATGAATGGATATATGTAATCATTTCTTAAATGATTTAAATCATTTAAGAAATGATTAAACTTATTGTTCTACTTGACTACTAAAGAAAAGAGAAACTTGTGAAGACAACAGAAGCACCGGGTGTTTTGCTTTCTTGTTTACAGTTGAAAATAAAGTGTTTTGCTGCATGGAGTAAAATGAAATTAATAGGTGCGTAATATCCTCAAGATATCCAAACTTAACATATTGTAAACTAACATCGAAATGTTCTTTAGTAAGAAGACTTAAGAATCTTTTTCCAGAACGCATTTACTGTGGGACAAACCCAGAAAAGATGTTCTAAGGTTTCAGTAACCGAGTTACAAAAAGTGCAAGAAGGTGAATCTTTGATAATATTTCGATAAAGAAAAGTATTTGTACCCAATATTCTGTGTAGGGACCGGAATTGAAGATACTGTATCCTTAGAGTCTCTTACCGCAACAAAGAGTAAGTTATAGAAAACAAATGTTCAAACATACCGGTTGTACTTGATTTGAGTACTAACATTTTCAGAGTTGAATTTAATGCAGTATTGCATGACAAATTCGTTCACCGTAGTGTGTATTAACCTTCTCCTGTATTTCCGAAAGTATCAAATGGTACCCTCTTGTCCGTCAGATGGGGACGTTAATTGTCGGTCCTGGGAGCAGGGGTGGTTGACTTCCTTGAGCACTCATCGAAAGGAGAAGACTTGATATAAGCCTGTGAATGTCATCTACAATCAACATGAGCTTAATTCTGTTTGTTTTCTATCCTTATGGAAATACTGAACTAAGTTATAGGCCAGATCATAGAATATTGTCACTTAGTACAAACGTTTACGTAAAAGCAAGTAACGACCAGGCGAGAACCATAAAGACACACGCCTTAAATTGTGCCAGTTTCAGGAGAGACCAGGAGTTGGTTCCAGGATTTAAATCTCACTTAAATGTCTTGGCACTTATGCAACATCATTAGATAATAAAGACAATTTCGACACGAGTTTATTTTACCTCACCAAGGATGCCAGCTCTTTTCTAACATATGCCCGATCTGTATAGGGTGGATACTGAAGTAAAATCTCAAGTGTAGTTAAATTACTTTCAACTCCATTATTTCCATTCAACTCCATTATTTCAAAAACAACAGCAGCAACAGACAAGTCTCCTCCATGAACGATTTCTACTTGAATCGTTGACTAGAGGAAAAGCTTCGTTGGTTTGCTCAGTAAGAATCTCTGTATATGAAAAGAAAAGAAATAAATAACAAATGTCAATGTTTAAATAAAATGATAAACAAAAAAAGGCATCTCATTCAATTTTCAGAGATTTTAATGAACAAGAAATCGATTTTTGTTTTTTGGTTGGAAAATATCTCTCTTGTCCTTTGCGTGAAAACACAAATATTAAGTCAAAAACGTGAAATATCACACAAAATTTGTAACACTACACAGGTTCTCAATCTCTACATAAATTCCCTTCCCTGTACGTAACTGAGGCGGAGGGTGGAATGGTGGGGCAGTGGGTGGGGGATATGTCGACCTTTGCCCCCCCCCCTCTGGTTTTATTGGAAAAATTAATAATAGTTGCCTCCGTGTGTGTAACTTACCGCCACGATTGATTGATTCAGTTTCCTCACGATTTACTCGACGAACAACGTTTCGCACATTTTCTTCAGTTAACTGTAGACGAAATGGGACGAAATATGTAACAATGAGTTTAATATACAAATGTGAATTGCGTTTGGTAAATTAATATATTTAGTTACATTACCGTTAAATAGACCCTATATGTATTCTAAATGTGACGCATCGATAGTGCCTGTGTATGGGATAATGTATCCACTGAAGTGAATAGGTTTTGCAATGGTTGGGCAGGGGCATGGTAGGGGAAGGTTCGTCTCTTACGAGTCGGCTCCTTCAGTTCAACCACACACATTTCGGTATTGCACAAAGTGTTCTATAGATGGTAGTTTGATTGAATTTATAAACTCAAAACTCTCCTAAACTGCTATCTGAGAATTGCTTACAGCTGTTTCCTTCTGCGTATAGTTCAGTTAATGGTTATTATTATTATTATTATTATTATTATTTATTATTTATTATTATTGTTGTTATTATTATTATTATATTTATTATTATTATTATTATTATTGTTGTTATTATTATTGTTGTTATTATTATTATTATTATATTTATTATTATTATTATTGTTGTTATTATTTTTATTATTATTTTTGTTATTATTTTTTATTATTATTTTTTATTATTATTATTATTATTATTATTATTATTATTGAATTGACGGTATTATTTTCCTCTCTATAGAGCGAGATGGGCTGAAAAAGGTGAGCGGAATACACAGTACTTCCTAAATTTAGAGAAGCGAAATAGCGAGCCTAAGTCAATTAACATTTTAGTCGATGGCAATGGGAATCGAGTTTACCGATCTCGATGCAATTCTGAACGTTGTGCGGACGTTCTACGAAAATTTGTATGCTACTTATAATGATGCTAGCTGTCCAAGCTTTGCTTTTACAAAGCTGACTGAGATTCTATCCCACATACGCGGGTACCATCTAGGTATTCATTACAGTTACCTAGGCAACCATCTAGTCAGTAGGTTATGCTAGCGCAATTGTGTTGTATACTACTAAGATTTGCCAACATGCTTATAGTAAATTTAACAGCCGTCGTATTGAGCAACCACGTTGATGTTTAACATGGGATAATGATTCAAAGGCACCTCTTTAAACTGGTGTAGGATGTTTGTTTCTTGTAAAGATTCTAGATACTAAAATAAGAAACTTTCAGTACAAGTTTATCCATCGTATCATTGCTACAAGCATTTTCCTTAGTAAACTTAAAATTATAAATAACCCAAGTTGCACTTATTGTGGCGAGTTAAGTCAAACCCTAGACCACCTTTTCTGGCGTTGCAGCGCAGTTGGAATAAAACATATCTCGAAATAGTTAATTCAAAACGGTTGCGGTCGAGTACGAACATGTGTGTTTTGGTTATGATTATGAGAACAAAATGATATGGTATAGCCTCACGATTGTTTACGCCAAGTATTAGGCTATATTTACCTGTGTAGAATCAATAAAAACGTTCCAAATTATGATACTGTCAAACATAAGCCTTCTTTTTCTTGAGTGTTAAAATGCATAGACTTATTAATTACAAAAAGCACAAAGAAATTAAACTGCTAAGAGATTCCTTGCACTATTGATAAAGAAATGATTTTTTTTATGTCATGGTATACATTGATTTTTCTTTTTCTTGTCGGCACTTTCATGGTATTGTCGTGTTAAAAGGTGGTCTCTTATCTTGTCAGATCAAAAGAAGACTTTAGAAGTTTGGCTCCCCTTCCCTTAACC
Organism: Apostichopus japonicus; assembly: GCF_037975245.1. Classification (NCBI taxonomy): domain Eukaryota; kingdom Metazoa; phylum Echinodermata; class Holothuroidea; order Aspidochirotida; family Stichopodidae; genus Apostichopus; species Apostichopus japonicus. The sequence continues at coordinate 34,674,009 of NC_092568.1, read as the reverse complement.
CTTCTCTTTCACCCTTTCGACAGGCTGATAATGTCATTTTCTTTCTGAATTTCCTCTCTAGGGTTCATGTCAGACCATGAGGGTAACAGTGATGGTATTGGTGATGACAAGAACGATGACCATAATGCTGAACCCTAGCGATTCCTGGAGTATGCGATGATTTACACCCCTACCGTTTTCAACCTCACAACATATATATTCTTTGGGGTGGGGGGAGGGAGTCCCAGTCGGCTTCAATTACCCCAGGTAGGGTTATACCTCCTCTTTTATAAAATCCTGGATCCGTCCCGTCAACGAAGATAACTGCTCACTCCATATGCATATAGCTGGCACACTAGCCATGACAGAGTAAACCGCATGGTCGTTGGTCCGTTTGATAGGTATAAGATAAGTGGTTTAAGGAAAGCTGAAGCTCGAGATAAGCCCAACCCGACTTGCCCCGCTTAAGGTCGGGCTGGAAATGCAACTCCGCTGTAAGGGCGACTGCTGCCCTAATGCGGCATTTTTACAGTTGAATTTACTGCAGTATTGCATGACAAATTCGTTCACCATGGTGTGTATCCACCTTCCCCTGTATTTCCGAAAGTAGTCAAATGTAAACAAGTAAGTTAACAGAAGTAGAATCAGGCGATCATGCTTTATTGGCACTTGCTTTATTTGAACTCTCTTTTTATACAATATTTCAAGATAAAGAAAGCTACAATTACTTAAAAACGGTATAAAAAATCATTCGACACAAATATTCAGTCAATGTTTTCATACAATATAAGCATTAAACTGTTACGGATCATACATATGTAACTAAAACTACAAGGAACATCACAAAACCATCTGAATTGATGTTATTTTCTGAAGCATAATATTGAATTGAAATCGCTGTAAGAATACAGCATATAAAATATTTATTCTTCTTTATTAAATAGGTCTGAATATTGCATTTGCATATTATGTAACTGTTATGTATCCTTTTCATTTGCTTTGTAGGAACGAAAGCTATCAATCCTTTGATATAAAAGGAAATGTACCCTGTTTAAATTGTTCCTAAACCTTCATTAAATTCCCAAATTGTTAAATAATTATTTAATTTTTTTTATCTACAGTTGAAAATAAAGTGTTTTGCATGGAGTAAAAGGATATTAATAATGTGCATAATATCCTCAATATATCCAAACTTATACATGTTGTAAACTAACATCGAAATGTTCTTTAGTGATGTAAACTAACAACAAAATGTTCTTTAGTACGAAGACTTAAAAATCTTTTTCCAGAACGCATTTACTGTAGGACAAAGCAAGAAAAGATGTTCTAAGGTTTCAGTAACCGAGTTACAAAAAGTGAAAGAAAGTGAATCTTTGATAATATTTCGATAAAGAAAAGTATTTGTACCCAATATTCTGAGTAAGGACCGGAATTGAAGATACTGTATCCCTAGAGTCTTTTACCGCAACAAAGGGTAAGGTATAGGAAACAAATGGTCTAACTTACTGGTTGTACTTGATTTAAGGACTAACATTTTCAGAGTTGAATTTACTGCAGTATTGCATGACAAATCCGTTCACCATATGTGTATATTCACCTGTATTTTCGAAAGTATTCAAATGGTACTCTCTTGTCCGTAAGATGGGGACGTTGATTGTCGGTCCTGGGAGCAGGGGTGGTTGACTTCCCTGAGCACTCATCGAAAAGAGAGGACTTGATGTAAGCCTGTGAATGTCATCTACAATCAACATGAGCTTCTGTTTGTTTTCTATATCATTATTGAAATACTGAACTAAGTTATAGGCCAGATCATAGAATATTGTCACTTAGTACAAACGTTTACGTAAAAGCAAGTAACGACCAGACAAGAACCATATAGACACACACACCTTAACTTGTTCCAGTTTCAAGATAGACCAGGAGTTTGTTGCAGGATGTAAATCTCAATTAAATGTCTTGACAATTATGCAAGAAACCATTAGGTGTTAAAGACAATTTTGACACGAGGTTATTTAACGTCACCAAGGTTGCCAGCTCTTTTCTAACATAAGCCCGACCTGTACAGGGTGGATACTGAAGTAAAATCTCAAGTATCGTTAAATTACATTCAACTCCATTATTTCCATTCAACTCCATTATTTCAAAAACAACAGCAACAGTTAAGTGAACTATTTCTAGTTTTATCCTTGACTAGAAGAAAAGCTTCGTCGGTTTGCTCAGTAAGTTGCTCTGTAGAAAAGAAAAGAAAAGAAATAAAAAACAAACTTCAATGTTTCAATAAAATTATATACAATTAAAAGGAATCTCATTCATGCAATTTTTAGAGATTTTAATGAACAACAAATCGATTTTTTTGGGGGGGTTGGAAAAATTGGAAAATCTCTCTTTTGTCGTTTGTGTAAAAACACAAATATTAAGTCAAAAACGTGAAATATCACACAAAATTGGGAACAACACACAGTTTTTCAATCTCCACATAAATTGACTTCCCTTTCCGTAACTGAGGCGGAGGGTGGAATGGTGGGGCAGTCAGTCGGATGGGGGGCTAGGTCGGCCTTTGCCCCCCCCTCCGGTTTCATTGGAAAACTTAATTTGTCTCCGTGTGCGTAACTTACCACCACGATTGATTGATTCAGTTTCCTCACGATTTACTCCACGAATAATGTTTCGCACTTTTTCTTCAGTAACTGTAGACGAAATGGGACGAAATTTGTTACAGTGAGTTGTATATGCAAATGTGAGTTGCGTTTGGTAAATTAATATATTAAGTTATATGACCGTTAAATAGACCCTATATGCAAGGGCGTAGGAACCGGGGGGCTGGGGGGGGCGCCAGCCCCCCAGTGAAAAATGTGGAGGGGCGGAAGTATCATTCCGCCCCCCCCCCCGCTCCGCAAGTCAGAAAACCCCTTTTTCATTTCCAAATGAGAACAAAATCTCATTTGGAGCACCAAATTGCTGCCAGGTAAAAATACAAAATAAAGTTTACAAAATGGAGTGGGTGTTGAAGTGTGCTATATTGCCCCAAATTGCATCTGAGGACACCTGGAAATGCTAAAAATTCCAAAGGGGAATTAGATTCCTCCCCCAGGCCGGCCATCAGTCTTCAGCCCCCCACTCAAAAGTACCTTCCTATATACGCCACTGCCTATATGTATTCTAACTGTGACGCATCGATAGTGTTTAAAAATGCCAGTGTATGGGATAATGTACGCATTGAAGTGGATAGGTTTTACGAGGGTGGGGCAGGGGGAACGGTAGGGGAAGGTGCTTCTCTTTCTATAGTGGGCACCTTAATTTCCACCACACAGATTTCGGTATTGCCCGAAGTGGTGTATAGATGGTGGTTTTATTGATTTATAAACTCAAAAGTCTCATAAACTGCTATCTGAGAATTGCTTATAGCTGTTTCCTTCTGCGTAGTTCAGTTGATGGATTTTATTATTATTATCATTATCACTATCCTCATCATCATCACTATCATTATTATTATTATTATTATTATTAGGCAAGAGAAAATTTTGTCAATTCTCTTTACAAATGAAACCAATACATTTCAGAGCCTTGGAGGGAAAACTGCTGATTTCATCACTTCATATTTTTATAGATATGATATTTTTAAATGCTTGTCTTCAAATATCTTCTGCACTGACATACCTTATTTACACATAATGCAAAATGCATTAGAAAGAATCCATGCTTTTTATCTTTATAGTGTTTACAATATTTTTAGTGTTTAACCGCTGGGAACCCCAGATGACCTTTGACCTCCACCAGAACCTAAACCAATATATTGGTTTCTTCCTTTCAATATGGGGCATCCACATACAAAGTATTAGGTTCATCGAAGTTACCTTTCTTGAGATATAGTGTTTACAAGCAAGGTATCACAAACACACACACGCCATCATGACTGCATGGGTTTCTCTTCTCACTTAAACCATAAAGCCCATTTTTCAGGAGGCAACCAGTATTATATAGTTATTTTTCAAACAATTGACCATGTATTCAATGCTTGTTTATCAAACAAAGATTTCATACTTTATAACAGCATTGTATTGAAAATCAGTCCACTATGTATAAATTTCTCACCCAAAGTATCTCATTTCATGGATAGAACAGGCGTGACCGTGACAACCCGCATCTGACTGGAATTCCATACGGTGCTATCTTGATGTTATTCAGTGTTACAGTACTCTTACTAGTACAACTGCTATACTCCCCACACTCGGATGCAAAGTGATTTCCATTTTAGCTTAACTAGCTATTAAATCTGAATTGAGTCACACTCATAAATATGAAAAGGAATGTTCATTTTCAATTTTTTTTACTTCTTCGGTTCGTGTCAATTTGGGAAAATGTCTATGAGAGCAAAACATAGCTACATGAAAACAAAGTTTGCGAGAAATAATTACATCACAAGTAACATTATTCATTGTAAACAGCAAAACTATAACATTCTAGAAATGGTATCGCATTAATAGTATTCACACCATGTGACCAAAAATTTTCATGTGAAGTAGTACTTTACGAGAATGGATAAATGCGATGCAATGCAATGAAGCACCAACATATTTGCAACATGGTGGAACGTGTGGAATTCAAGCACTGTTAGTACTAGTCCTTACTTTCACTGTTTGCATTATAAACATATGCAATATAATAAACCATGTCACACTATTAAGCAATGCATGTCCAACCAATTCACAAAAACAAATTTATGGATATGCACTTTCCATTTCAATAGAAATTATGTCAGTAAATGAAAACCAAAAAACTGGCCGGGAAATTATAAACAAACTTAAGGTTAAGAAGAGCAAAGAAATTCTTGGGATAGAACAGGATTGGCACCAAACCACTGCGAGGTTAAAGGGTCATGTCAATGACAAATATTTTCTGATCAATTTGCAAATCGAAGCATCCAAATGGATGTTACGTTTAAATGTTTCTTCACGAAACAAATGGTTTGCGGATTGCTATTTTTTTTTATTGTATCTTTCAAAAAGGAAGTGATTACAACTTGAATTCACTGTCAGCATGGTTAATTTAAAGACACCGTCACTTTCTGAGATTGATCTACTCAGCCATACAGTACAGCGTAAATAACTGTGATTGTACACATGTACTATGAGATTATACGATTTAAGCATATACCTTGTACATACCGTACAATGGCATATAGCACATACCATGTAATATATGAGCTCTTTAAACTCTTCAGGGTCACAAACAATCGTTTTCACCATTTTGTGTAATTCCATTGTCTGTCTTCACCGCCACCTGAGTTTTAATGGGGTTGAATGTAATTTTACTGGCCAACACGCAATGATACAATCAGCTAGTACAATGATTACGTGACCACAATTAACAAAACTGTTAGGCTTCAAGTTTAATATGCAAATTAGGCTCTATGCTTTTATAACTCTGTTATAAATGTGTTTTATAGATCTATAGCAGGGATCCTCATTGGGCGGCCCGTGAAGAAGATCGGCTCACATTCTTGCACTAACCGGGGTAGCCTATATGCTGGTCCTTTACTCTTGAGTGGCTTACGTTCTTGCCTATCCTGTGCATTGTTCTATGTAAGTATAAAGTAATTTAAGTCTCTCTGGCCCATGTTTCTCTCTGTCCCTCGTAGAAAAATATTACTTCATAACCCTTCATTTTTTATTTTATGAGCTGAAATTTCTTTTCAACAGTGTTTTCTCTCGATAAAAACAAATACTAGACATGTTTCAATATTTTGGGTATACAATTGTGTTGTTGAGATTATTAGTGAAACAACTTATCAACAAATCCGCATCGATTGTTACGCTTACGAATATATAGCCTATGTTCTTAGCGGTGAGTATATATACATCACATGTAGGTACAAGGATACATATTCTTTTACTGTTCAGCTTTGGTTTAAGCGAACCACTCGAGTACTGCAATACTCACAGGCATTGAACTTACCTTTACTATAAGCGAGACTTCCCTCTTCGTCAGTTACTGGCCGTACTGCCGTACGTTTTTTGCTTATTCTCCATTATTGAGCTAAGGATAATACGTTAGCCAAAACAAAACAAAAACCAGTAAGAATAGCTCGTCGTATCGTCTTTTCATGAAATTGACGACTTAATTAAAAGAATATCACATAAACGAGCTTCATCTGTACAGGAAAGATGTTATCTAAACATTCAGACATTCATACCTGTTAGTATCCTCAGGCATGAAATAATAAGAAAGTCCGGAAAGAAATTAGAGCTTGGTGCAAAAACATTTGTTTTTTCCTTCTTTAGTTTTCGTGGATAATTCAGTACAAAAAAAGGAAGCAGAAACAAAAAACACAATAAAAACACAAAAACCAAGGAGAAAAATTTTCCGATTTGTTTTATACAATGTACTACAATATTAGGCTTAGCCTCATATCTGTAAAATCGTTCTTTTAGTTATTTTTATTTAGTTTTTATCATGTATTCGCTAAAATGAAACGGACGTGATTGTATGATTGTGAATGTCGCCATCACATCACAGTGAGCTAAGTTTTGTGACTCATTAATTTAATTTAAGTTCTATTAAATGAGCTTTTACGGGTCAGATATGCAATTCAGTAATCTCAGTGAATAACTATGATTTACGGGATGGGTAGCTTTAATTTTTTTGGGCCATCCATTGGCTATATTTGAATATACTGGGTGGGCGAATTGCTTGATTTTCCATACAAAATAGTGATTTCAACATCGTTCAACTGCTCATGATATATATATATATATATATATATATATATATATATATAGATATAGATATAGATATATATAGATATATATATTTATAACTATATGTATGTATATATGGAGACACAGTTATAGTGTGTGATATATTTCCTTGGTCACTCTCTTTATGATCTTCATACATCGTTTGGAAATCACATCATCTGATTCCGATTCTTGGGGTAACACTCCTCAAAAGCCCGCCATCACGCCACCATGTGGGGATAACAACAAGAGGGACGACACCAACAGTAAAGAGGAATGCAAACATCGTATTGATGGACGTCTGTCATAGACCAATTGGTCAAACAAATTCACCCAAAGAGGTTTCATAATCCCAAATGTATTTCCCCCTATTCGTTCGGAAAGGGGGCATTGCAATATTGTTATGCAAAGTGCAATATGAGTGGAGCCACATAAAATATCGTCACGTGACAATGAAACCATGTATAAACTAAATGAAGGCAAATTATTTACCGGTGAATGCTTGTTTCTTATACATTTTATAAAGGACTTTTTTTATGATTTATTTAACTATTTAGACACTAAATCCAGGGTTGTTTTGCTATATGTTCATTACAGAGGCATCGAAAAAAGCAGCTTTATCCACTTGTAATTGAGAGCCGCAAAAGTCGCCTTGTAAACAAACTCGAATCATTGAAACAGAATGTGTTAAATAGAGGGCGCTTCATAATGCTGCCTTACCGACAGCGAAGTCGAGGGACTTACAGTGAGGTCATTTTGGCATAGCGACGTCAAAGTTTGTGTTTGCTGATAAGCTTATAATCTGAATAAAACTCAGTCAGTATTATCAGTATTTGATTTTGCAGATTTTGCAGATGACATTGCTCTCATGTCATCAACCAAGCAACATATGCAAATAAAAAAAAAATTGCTAGCTGATGAGGCGAGCAGAGTGGATCTTGACATTAATAAACAGAAGACCAGTGTGATGCGTATAAACACTAGAAACCAGGAACGTATTTATATTGGTCAGGAAGAGTTACAAAAGGTGGACAGAATTGTATACTTGGGTGCGACAATGACAAAAGATGGTGGCGGAATGGAAGACATTGCCAACAGAATTGGGAAAGCCAGGGGTGCACTAATACGTCTACAAAAGATTTAGGTCTCCAAAAGCATCTGTAGAAGAACAAAAATAAGGCTATACAAAACACTGGTACTACCGGTCCTACTATATGGATGCAAGACCTGGAAAATGAATATATTTCATAACAAATGCCTCAGGAGAGTGCTAGGGATAAGATGGCAAGAACGGGTCAGCACAAATGAACTGCTAAAGAGAGCAAAAATGGGACCACTAAGCATCGAAATTAAGAAAAGCAGAATGGATATTCATTGGGCATATATTTGCGCCCAAACCCTAACAACGACAGCAACATCAGCATGACTTTGGCACCAGAGGGCAGGAGAAAGAGAGGGCGACCAAAAACAACATGGCGCAGGACAGTAGACAAAGAGAGAGGGAGCTGGTGCGGCGATTCTGGAATGAGGCCTGCAGCTGCCGACCGAGACGAATGGAGACGCTCTGTTGAGTCCTTATTTGCCTCTAGGCAAGAAGAAGACAGATGAGAGATTATCAGTATTTACCGCTATCAAAAGAAACATATGCGTACACAGTCACGTAAGTTAACAGAAGTAGAATCAGTGCGATCATGCTATGTTGGCACTTGCTTTATTTGAACTCCCTTTTTTATACATTATTTCAAGATACAGAAAGCTACCATGACTTAAAAACGGTATAAACAATCATTCGACACAAATATTCATTCAATGTTGTACATACAATATAGACATTAAACTATTACGGAAGGGTACATATATAATTAAAACTACAAGGAATATAAAAAATCGATCTGAATTGATATTATTTCCTCAAACATAATGATGAATTGAAATCACTGCAAGAAGACAGCATATCATATACATATACATCTTTATTGAATATGTCTGAATACTGCATTCGCATTTTATGTAACTGTAATGTCTCCTTTTTATTTTTATTTTGTAGGAACGAAACCTATCGAAATCCTTTGATATAAAATCAAATGTACTCTGTTTAAATTGTTCCTAAACCTCCATTAAATTCCCAAGTTGTTAAACAATTATTTAAAAAAAAAATTAACTACAGTTGAAAATAAAGTGTTTTGCATGGAGTACAAGGATATTAATAAGGTGCAAAATATCCTCAATATATCCAAACTTAACATTTTCTAAATTAACATCGAAACGTTCTTTAGTAAGAAGACTTAAAAAAAAAAATTCCCGAACGCATTTATTGTAGGACAAACCCAGAACAGATGTTCTAATGTTTCAGTAAACGAGTTACAAAAAGTGAAAGAAGGTGAATCTTTGATATTAATTCTATAAAGAAAAGTATTTGTACCCAATATTCTGTGTAAGGACCGGAATTAAAGATACTGTATCCCTAGAGTCTCTTACCGCAACAAAGGGTAAGGTATAGGAAACAAATGGTCTAACATACCGGTTGTACTTGATTTAAGTACTAACATTTTCAGAGTTGAATTTAATGCAGTATTGCATGACAAATTCGTTCACCGTAGTGTGTATTCACCTTCTCCTATATTTCCGAAAGTAGTCAAATGCCGAGGTACCCTCTTGTCCGTCAGATGGGGACGTTAATTGTCGGTCCTGGGAGCAGGGGTGGTTGACTTCCTTGAGCACTCATCGAAAAGAGAAGACTTGATGTAAGCCTGTGAATGTCATCTACAATCAACATAAGCTTGTGTTGGTTTTATATCCTTATAAAAATACTGAACTAAGTTATAGGCCAGATCATAGAATATTGTCACTTAGTACAAACGTTTACGTAAAAGCAAGTAACGACCAGACGAGAACCATACAGACTCACGCCTTAAATTGTGCCAGTTTCAATAGAGACTAGGAATTTGTTCCAGGATTTATATCTCAATTAAGTATCTTGACACTTATGCAAAAAACCATTAGGTGTTATAGACAATTTCGACACGCGGCTATTTTACGTCACCAAGGTTGCCAGCCCTTTTCTAACATATGCCCGATATGTACAGGGTGGATACTGACGTAAAATCTCAAGTATCCTTAAATGACATTCAACTCCATTATTTCCATGCAACTCCATTTTTTTTCAAAAACAACAGCAACAGCCAAATCTACTCCATGAACGATTTCTACTTGTATCTTTGACTAGAGGAAAAGCTTCGTTGGTTTGCTCAGTAAGAATCTCTGTATATTAAACGAAAAGAAATAAAAAACACACGTCAATGTTTAAATTAAATGATAAACAAAAAAAGGCATCTCATTCAATTTTCAGAGATTTTACTGAACAACAAATCGATTTTTGTCTTTTGGTTGGAAAATATCTCTCTTGTCCTTTGCGTGAAAATACAAAATTTATTAACTAAAAAATGTGAAATACCACACGAAATTTGTAACACCACACAGGTTCTCTTCATAAATTTTCTTCCATGTACGTAACTGGGGCGGAGGGTGGAATGGTGGGGCAGTGGAATGGGGGGCATGCCGACCTTTTGCCCCCCCCTCTGGTTTTATTGGAAAAATTAACTATAGTTGCCTCCGTGTGCGTAACTTACCGCCACGATTGATTGATTCAGTTTTCTCACGATTTACTCGACGTACAACGTTTCGCATATTTTCTTCAGTAACTGTAGACGAAATGGGACGAAATATGTAATAATTAGTTCAATATGTAAATATGAATTGCGTTTGGTAACATGTCCGTTAAATAGTCCCTATATGTATTCTAACTGTGACGCATCGATAGTGTTTAAAAGTGCCTGTGTATGGGATAATGTACCCATTGAAGTGGATAGGTTTTCCAAGGGTAGGGCAGGGGCACGGTAGAGGAAAGTGCGTCTCATACTAGTGGGCTCCCTAAATTTTACCACACCGATTTCGGGTATTGCACAAAGTGGTGTATAGAGGGTAGTTTTATGAAATTATAAACTCAAAAATCTCATAAACTGCTATCTGAGAATTGCTCATAGCTGTTTCCTTCTGCGTAGTTCACCTGATGGACTTTATGATTATTATGATAATTATGATTATTGCGATTTTGATTATTATTATTATTAGGATTTGTATTATTATTATTATTATTATTTCATTTGTGTCGGCATTTTCATGATATTGTCGTGTTTAAAGGTGGTTGAAAGAGGTCATTCTTTTATCTTATCAGATCAAAAGAAGACTTAGAAGTTTCACCGCTCCTCTTCCCTTAACCCTTCTCTTTCACCCTTTCGACAGGCTGCTTTCGTCATTTTCTTTCTGAATTTCCTCTTCATGGGTTTGTTATTCATGTCAAACTATGAGGGTAACAGTGATGGTATTGATGATGACAAGGGTGATGACCATAATGCTGAACCCGCGCGATTCCAGGAGTATGCGATGATTTACACCCCTACCGTTTTCAACCTCACAACATAAAAATTCTTGGGGGTGGGGAGTCCCAGTCGGTTATTCCTCCTCCTTTATAAATTCCTGGCTCTGTCCCGTCTATGAAGATGACTGCACACTCATGGTGTTCCATGAACAGATTAGAACTCTCAGCCATGAAATTACACGTATATCAAAGAGTGGCGTCATGTCTGTATATATATATATATTGCAAACTACTGAAAAATTTGAAAGCCTCGTAATTCTACGAAAAAAAAATTAACCGAGAAAAAGAACGGTCTGTTAAATTGTTATCACACCGACCTTATGGGTTTTTTATCTCACGCTTTAGAATTTAAATTGGTTAAGAAACTGAGCTCTGAAGTCTGGGAAGTTTTTTTTACCGAATGATGAGGTGGTAACGTAGAAGTTACATAAATCAAACACACGGGTTAGTATCCTGTCAGATCTTTCACACATTCAGTTATGTACAGTATGATTTCTCCTTCATATGCCATTAACATCGTTTCACTGTTTTTAAGCGGCAAAACGAAATCAAAACGGAAGTGATTACAACGTAAATTCACTGTCAATATGGTTAAAGACACCGTCACTTTCTGAGATTTATCTACTCAGCCATACAGTACAGCGTAATAACTGTGATTGTACACATGTACAGTGGGACTACGATTTAAGCACGTACCTTGTACATACCGTACAATGCCATATAGCACATAACTTGTACATACCGTACAATGACACTTATCACATACCTTGTACATACCGTACAATGCCATATAGCACATACCTTGTACATACCGTACAATGCCATATAAACAATGGCATATAGCACATACCTTGTATATACCGTACAATGGCATATAGCACATATACCGTGTTGTAATATACGAGCTCTTTAAACCTATAGGCTCTCATTTTCCGTTTTGATTTGAAAATGATGAGGTCATTTTTATAAAATAACATCATATAATGCCATGACGATGTTTGTTAAGTATAAAAAGGATCAATGGGGGAAATCAACACAAGTATATAAGGTGCATAGGTTGATCTGTGCGTATAAATCAGTGACCACAATTGACAATACTGTTAAGTTTCAAGTTTAATATGCAAATTAGGCTCTATGCTTTTATTACTCTGTCATAAAATTGTTTTATAGATGTATAGCATGCAAGGGTTCACATTGGGCGGCCCATGAAAAAGATCGGCTCACATTCTTGCACTAACCGGGTAGCCTATATGCGGGTCCTTAAAGCTTTACTCTTGAGTGGCTTATACGTTCTTGCGCATCTTATTGTTCTATGTAAGTATAGAGTAATTTAAGTCTCGCTGGCCCATGTTTCTCTCTGTCCCTCTTAGAAATAAAAAAAAATACTTGATAACCCTTGATTTCATATTTTATGAGCTGAAATTTCTTTTCAACAGTCTTTTCTCTCAATACAAACAAATACAAAACATGTTTCAACATTTTGGGTATACAATTTGTGTTGTTGAGACATTAATGAAACAACCAAACAATATATCGGCATCAAATTGTTATGCTCAAGTATATATAGCCTATGTTCTTAGCGGTGAGTATATATACATCACATAGGCACAATGATTCATATTCTATTCCTGTTCAGCTTTGGTTGAACCCACTCGAGTACTGCAATACTCACATGTATTAAACTTACCTTTACTATAAGCGAGACTTCCCTCTTCGTCAGTACTGGCCGTAGTACCGTACGTTCTTTGGTTATTCTCCATTAATGAGCTAAGGATTGGACGTTAGCGAAAAACACAAAACAAAGACAAGTTAGAATACCTCTTCGTATCGTCTGTTCATACACCTAGCTGGTTGGTCCTCAACTTTCACCACCATTTGATCCCTAAAAAGTATGTTGGTTTGAGACCATGTATACAGTAGAATGACATATTCTAATGAAATTGACGACATAAGTAAAAGAATATCACATGAACTTCGAGTTTCATTTGTACCGGAAAAGATGTTATAAAGATTCAGACATTCATACCTGTTAGTATCAGCAGGCATGAAATAATAAGAAAGTCCGGAAAGAAATTAGAGCTTGTTGCAAAAACATTACATTTCTATATCATCAAAGTCACGTGCACTTGGTATTTCCTGCCTTGTCATATGACTTGCTTATATAGGCCAAGTTGTACACTATACTGCTGTATACAATACTTGGTGCTTGGAAACAAGTAACTTTTATTAGGTATCATTCCCACATTTTGCAGCACCACAGACCCGTCCTTCAAGTTTTCGTCGCAAAATGATAACAATTACGGTACACAAACTTAACTAACGGCATTCATACGGGGAGGGGATTCCATGCCCCCCCCCCCTCCTCACCTATATCACCTGTCGTGGGTAAAACGTTTACAAGGGGTTGCGGGGGTGTTTACATTTAGTAAGGGAAGAATTGGAAAACTTTTTTTTTTGGGGGGGGGGGTAGTACTTAGCCTAATTCAAAGAGGGAAGGTTTCACATAAATGAGCTCGTTTTAATGTTATAAATGGAAGCCATCGATCCTGAAACGAACGTATAAGGGATTTGTATTAAAGTTTCCTCTCTGCTATTCAATTTGCATTTTGTAGCCCGGCTCGGTGAGAACTACCCGTTTACCTTTCCATTTACGCGTAGGTTGTCTATAAAAGGGCCATTCTACTATAAGTGCGTCAAAACATTATTGGCCAAAAAATTAAATAATAATAAATAAATCAACTGTACAAGTAAACCCAGAAAGAAAAGCCAACATAACGAATTCCTGCCAGAATAATACGTGCATCATTCCTAATGTATGAAGACTTACTTAAAGTGATATAGTTCAAAAATTTAATTAGTTTAACAGAACCAAGACGAAACACATAACTCGGTTTAAAGTGAACAACTCGTCAGTTAAAAAGTAAACTAAGGTGAAACTTTAATGTACTATTATTGTGGCACTATACGTTTTCACATATTACATTGTTCTGTGCCCAGCATAAAAGGACTTGTTTGAAACGTTATAGGCCCAGGGGCGTAGCGAAGTTTTTTTTGTTGGGGGGGTGTGGAGAATTTGATTTGCCGACGGATCTGGAAGTGGTGACTGAAATGGGGGAGGGGTCTAAGGGGAGGGGGTGTCCCCTCCCCTTTGGAAAATTTTTAGTTTTGAAACGTCCTTAAATGCAATCTGGTGTATATTTTAAGTCAAATTTGATTTGCCGACGGATCTGGAAGTGGTGACTGAAATGGGGGAGGGGTCTAAGGGGAGGGGGTGTCCCCCTCCCCTTTGGAAAATTTTTAGTTTTGAAACGTCCTTAAATGCAATCTGGTGTATATTTTAAGTCAAATTTGATTTGCCGACGGATCTGGAAGTGGTGACTGAAATGGGGGAGGGGTCTAAGGGGAGGGGGTGTCCCCTTCCCCTTTGGAAAATTTTTAGTTTTGAAACGTCCTTAGATGCAATCTGGTGCATATCTTAAGTCAAATTTGATTTGCCGACGGATCTGGAAGTGGTGACTGAAATGGGGGAGGGGTCTAAGGGTATAGGGGGTCTACCCCTCCCCTTTGGAAAATTTTTAGTTTTGAAACGTCTTAGATGCAATCTGGTGCATATTTTAAGTCAAATTTGGCACGGAAGAAGCTCCCGTTCTCCTTTTCTCTATTCAGCTTTCCTTCTTTCTTCCCCTTCCGCTCTCTTCACCTTTTCTCCTTTTGCCGACAGACCCAAAATTTGCCGACAGCGACCAAATTATTGGGGGGGGTGTGACACCCCCCACACCCCCCGCTCGCTACGCCCCTGTATAGGCCTATAGCATGTGAACTCATCGTTAATGCACGTTTACTCTCCATTCTGTAACGAATACTTACAATACTAAATCTTCTAAAAAGTTAGGAGATACAGACCGACCAGTTGCTTCTTGGCCTTTTGGCTTAGATCATGAATAGTATTTGTTCCCTTTCTAAATGACTCGCGTGATACTCATCTGACGATGACCAAACAGTGACAGCCACTCTCGGTGCAATGGGGACTGGGGTTGAGTGTGGATCAGTAGTTTGGTTCTCGTGCCCAGGCTCTCCATCTTGGGTCATTTTCTTTAAAAAAAAGTATTGACCATGTTGCTCTGTCATTGTGGCTAAGATCCTGAGCAATATATATTTCTCTTTCCAAGGGCCTTGAGATATAGCCTACTCACTTGACGTAACATCATCATGATCACACGGTTACAATTTCCCTCTGTTGTCCATGGGTTTATGCTATAAGGAAGCACGAAATAACCACCTGCTTTCCAAAAAATCCTACTTTGAAGGCTGCAGCCTTAAAATGGGGCTTATTTCTCAAAATAGCGCACAAAGTACAACAAACAAGCATAGATAGAGAACATGTTTCTATATGAAACGGAATCAATATTATTTTGTCTTCCGTATATGTTCTTCCGAGAAATTCACTAACTTCAGTCATTTGCTATAATAGTAAGTGTAGAATGCCCGTGCTTACAATGCGTCAAAACAATTGATTTGTATTTGTTTATACTTAGTCCACAAATAGCTATATATGGAGACTAAAGTAGCGACATTAACACCTGCACCCACCTACCCATACACTCCCACCCACCCCACCCTATCGCCCACCTTCCCAATAAGAAAACTACAAGACGACAAAAGAAACATGCAGACATATTGCTAAGCGATATTCATGATGTGTTTCCCTTCTTTCTTCCTTTCGTGGATAATTCAGCAGAAAAAAAGACAAGAACAAAAGCAAAGGAGCTAAATATGCCGATTTATCTTATACATTATCTTATACATTATAAGGCTTAGCTGAACTTCTGTAGAATCGTTTTTCATTTTATTTTTATTTACTTTTGATCATGTATTCGCAGGTTAAGTAAAAATGAAACGGACGTGATTATCAGATTGTGAATGTCGCCATCACATCATAATGTGCTGGGTTTTGTGACTCATTAATTTAATTTAAGTTCTATTAAATTAGCTTTTACGGGTCAGTTATGCTATTTAGTGATCTCAACAAAGTAAATAAGAATGCTTTACCTGCTGGGTAGCTTCTAAGTTTTCTTGGCCTACCCCGTTGGCTGTTTTCTAATATACTCGGTGGGCAAATTGTTTGATTTTCCATGCATAATAGTGATTTCAACATCGTCCAACTTCTCATGATATATATATATATGGAAGCGTACTCAAACTGAATTTCTCATGTAATTCAGCAAACTAAACTACAGTTAGTCAGATATTTCCCCTTATTCGTTCGGGAAGGGGGAATTGCAATATTGTTATGCAAAGTGCAATATGAGAGGAGCCACAAAAAATATCGTCACGTGACAATGAAACCATGCATAAACTAAATGAAGGAAAATTATGAATGCTTGTTTCTTATACATTTAAAAAAAACTTTTTTATTATTTATTTAACTATTTAAACACTAAATCCGGTTTTTGGGCTATATGTTCAATACAGAGGCATCGAAAAAAGCAATTTTATCCACCTGTAATAGAGAGCCGCAGAAGTCACCTTGTACACTATACCGATTTTTTATCGGAATACTATCCGATTTTCCCGGAGGAATCGAAACAGCCAGTTTTTCGTTCGGGTCTTCTAGCCACAGTGATAAAGGACCTGATTTGCTATCTGTTGAGCCATTCCGATGTGGAATAGCCCTCCCCTAACTTTTGATATGGACTCCATTTCCTTTTATCGGATAGCTATCCGATTTCTCTTCCGATTTTTATCGTTTATCGATGTGACGTCCCTTCAGAATGTAGTCCGTTCCAGAACCCCTCAGATTTGGAGAAGGTATTCGAATATTCCACTGCATTCATTACATTCACTACCACAAACCTCACTCTTCTGCCTAAAATCAGAAAAATCGGACCGTATTCCGATAAAATATCGCTGTAGTGTGACCGGGCCTTAAACGCACTCGAATCATTGAAACAGAATTTGTTAATGCAGGCGTCACACTGTCGCCAATCAACAGCCGAAGCAAGTACGATGCCTACAGAAGGTCACACGATGGCACCCGAACCACACACGAAGGCAACACGAAGATGTGCATTTCTATTTAAGTAGTTTACCCGCAGGACACACGAATGCCACACGAAGGCCACACGATGGCTACACGACGACGTATTGATAAGTACATTATCGAATGCTAGAAAGGCAAATAGCAAGAAATGACAAAGTGAAATCAAATAATGCTTTCTTATTGTAAGAGGAGGTGCTGGGCCTGTAAGAAGTGCTCATCATGTTTTCTGAGGTACATCAAAAGAAGCAATGCTGCTGCTTTCTTTTTCCTGGTTGTCTCATCACCAAAGTATGCCATTCTGCAGGAACTGAATTGTGGTTAGTTGTGATTGTGATTGTAGCTTTGGGAGTTACACACGCCTCTACTCTGTAGAGTTGCTTAGGACTGTCCGTGGAAGATTCTTTGAGGCTGGCCTTTATATGTCCACGTTACCATGACACCTGGGAAACGCTTGAGGTTCACAAATTCGGCTGTCTTCGCCGACACCGTGGTCCCATCTCGATATCATCGTATTATAATATGATGGTTACTCGACGGCATTGCGAGGGCTTCACGTATTCGTGTTACCTTCATAAGACAATCGGCAGCTTCTTGTTTCCTTCGTATTGTCTTCGTGAGGCGAAAATGCCCGATGGCACCGATGATCATACGAATTAAAAACGAAGATGACACGATTTGATAAGATGCCCTCACGATGGCCTTACGAAGGGCAAAATGGACACACGAATTCAACACGAAAACGAACCTTCGCAAGGTCTTCGGGCAATTTTTTGGCATGCCAAAAATTTTGCCACCACTCACGAAGTTGCTGCCGGAGCCTGAAAAACTCCACCGGCGGTCATACGATGGCTTAAGATGCCCTCACGAATGGCCCGATGTTTTTACGATCAGAGCCAAATTTGAACATTTTCTTTATCGTGTGTCCATCTGATGTCAACTTGGGGACAGTGTGACGCCAGCATAAATAGAGGGCGCTTCATAATGCTGCCTTACCGAAATCGAAGTGGAGGGACATGCCGTGAGGTCATTTTGGCATAGCGACGTCAAAGTTTGTGTTTGGTTATAAGCTTGCAATCTGAATAAATTTCAGTCAGGTTTATCAGTATTTGATTTTGCAGATTTTGCAGATTTTGCAGATGACATTGCTCTCATGTCATCAACCAAGCAACAGATGCTAATAAAAACAAATTTGCTAGCTAATGAGGCATTAATAAACAGAAGACTAAAGTGATGCAATCAACATGAGCTTCTGTTTGCTTTCTATCCTTATGGAAATATTGAACTAAGTTATAGGCCAGAACATAGCTGTAATTTCGAATAGAAAAAAAATTGTAAAGATATTAGCAAGAAATAAACTCTAATTCGAAAGATTCCTACATTAGCAACGAGCATGATTTCACCTCATTTTGTCTCAAAAGAAAACTTGTTCCTTGTTTCCCAATTTGCACATAATACAATAAGAGATAATACAATAAGAGTTATAAAGGGTACTAAATATAAGGCTGCATCAGTCCAATCGAATTTCTGCAAAATTATTTCAAAAACAACAACAGCAACAGCCAAGTCTCCTCCATGAACGATTTCTACTTGTATCGTTGACTAGAGGAAAAGCTTCGTCGGTTTGCTCAGTAAGAATCTCTGTATATAAAAAGAAAAGAATAAAAAACAAATGTCATTGTTTAAATAAAATGATAAACAAATAAAAGGCATCTCATTCAATTTTCAGAGATTTTAATGAACAACAATCGAATTATGTTTTTCGGTTGGAAAATATCTCTCTTGTCCTTTGCGTGAAAACAAAGTACTAAGTAAAAAACGTGAAACATCACACGAAATTTGTAACACCACACAGGTTCTCAATCTCTACATTAATTGCCTTCCCTGTACGTAACTGAGGCGGAAGGTGGAATGGTGGGGCAGTGGAATGGGGGGTAGGTCGACCTTTGCCCCCCCCCCTCTGAATTTATTGGAAAAGTTAATTATATTTGCCTCCGTGTGTGTAACTCACCGCCACGATGGATTGATTCAGTTTTCTCACGATTTACTCGACGTACAATGTTTCGCTTATTTTATTCAGTAACTGTAGACGAAATGGGACGAAATATTTAACAATGAGATTAATATGCAAATGTGAATTGCGTTTGGTAAATTAGTATATTTAGTTACATGACCGTTAAATAGTCCCTTTATGTATTCCAACTGTGACGCATCGATAGTGTTTAAAAGTGCCCGTGTATGGGATGATGTACCCATTGAAGTGGATAGGTTTTGCCAGGGTGGGGCAGGGGCACTAGTGGGCTCCCTAAATTTTACCACACCGATTTCGGTATTGCACAAAGTGGTCTATAGAGGGTAGTTTTATGAAATTATAAACTCAAAAATCTCATAAACTGCTATCTGAGAATTGCTGATAGCTGTTTCCTTCTGCGTAGTTCAGCTGATGGACTTTATGATTATTATGATTATTGTTATGATTTTGATTATTATTATTATTAGGATTTGTATTATTATTATTATTTCATTTTTGTCGGCATTTTCATGATATTGTCGTGTTTAAAGGTGGTTGGAAGAGGTCATTCTTTTTATCTTATCAGATCAAAAGAAGACTTTAGAAGTTTGGCTCCCCTTCCCTTAACCCTTCTCTTTCACCCTTTCGACAGGCTGCTTTCGTCATTTTCTTTCTGGACTTCCTCTTCATGGGTTTATTATTTATGTCAAACTATGAGGGTAACAGTGATGGTATTGGTGATGACAAGGACGATGACCATAATGCTGAACCCGCGCAATTCCAGGAGTATATGCGATGATTTATACCCCACCCGTTTTCAACCTCGCAGCATACAAATTCTTTGGGGTGGGGGGGGGGGAGTCCCAGTCGGCTTCAATTACCCCAGCTAGGGTTATACCTCCTCCTTCATAAATTCCTGGATCTGTCCCGTCGATGGAGATGACTGCTCACTCATGGTGATCCATTAACAGATTAGAATACTCAGCCAATGAAATTACACTTTTATCAAAGAGTGACTGCATGTCTGTAGATATTGCAAACAACTGAGAAATTTGCAAGCCTCGTAATTCTACGAAAAAAAATAAATGAGGAAAGGAATGGTCTATTCAATTATTAACACACCTTATGGGTTTATTTCACTCTGTATAATTTAAATTGGTGAAGAAATTAACTCTGAAGTCTGTGAAGTTTTTTATTCCTACCGATGAGGTGGTAACGGAGAAGTTACATAAAAAAAAACACAAGGGTTAGTATCCTGTCATATCTTTCACACATGCAGTTATGTACAATATGTTTTCTCTTTCAAACGCCATTAGCATCGTTTCACTGTTTGTAAGCGGAAAAACGATATCAAAACGGAAAGTGATTACAACAAAAATTCAATGTCACCACGGTTAAAGACACCGTCACTTTCTGAGATTTATCTATTCAGCCATACAGTACAGCGTTAATAACTGTGATTGTACACATGAACAGTGAGAGTACGATTTAAGCACATACCTTGTACATAACGTGCAATGCCATATTGCAAGTACCTTGTACATATCGTACAATGCCATATAGCACATACCGTGTACATACCGTACAATGCCATATAACACAAACCGTGTTTTAATTTACGAGCTCTTTAAACCTATAGGCTCTCATTTTCCGTTTGATTTGAAAATGATGAGGTCATTTTATTCAATAACATCATATAATGCCATGACGATGTTTGTGAAGTATAAAAAGGAACAATGGGGGTTATCAACATAAATATAGGGTGCATATGTTTATTTGTGCGTATAAATCAGGAAAGGAATTGTTCCTGATTGGGTTTCATTGCGACCTTTAACATAGAGTAAACTCATCAGGGTCACAAACGATCGTTTTCACCATTTTTTTGTTATTCCATTGTCTGTCTTGACAATGGGGTTGAACGTGGTGTTACTGGCCAGCACGCAATGAAACAATCAGTTTATATAATGATTACGTGACCACAATTGACAATACTGTTAAGCTTCAAGTTTAATATGCAAATTAGGCTCTATGCTTTTATAGCTCTTTTAAAAAAGTGTTTTATAGATCTATAGCAGGGATCCTCATTGGGCGGCTCACGAAAAAGATCGGCTCACATTCTTGCACTGACCGGGGTAGCATATGCGGGTCCTCAATAAAAGCTTTACCCTTGAGTGGCTTACGTTCTTGCCCGTCCTGCGCATTGTTCTATGTAAGTATAGAGTGGTTCTCTCTGGGCCCATTCTCTCTGTCCCTTGATATCACTTAATCTTATATTGTAAGAGTGGAAATTTCTTTTCAACAGTCTTTTCTCTTGATACAAACAAATACAAGACATGTTTCAACATTTTGGGTATACAATTTGTGTTGTTGAGACATTAATGAAACAACCTAATAATAAATCGGCATCAATTGTTATGCTCACGTATATAGCCTATGTTCTTAGCGGTAAGTATATATACATCACTATAGACACAATGATTCATATTCTTTTCCTGTTCAGCTTTAGTTGAAGCGAACCACTCGAGTACTGCAATGCTCACAGGTTTTAAAGCAGCATTTTGCGTTGATTCTCGAGGTTTTCCAATACTATATACTATATCCGATACTATACCAATGACGTAAACTAAGCTAACTGTAAAGTTTCAACTCAAACTATTCCCGAAAAGTGCAAAAATATGACATTTTCTGGTTTTCGTATTTTGAATCTTTGACTTCGATAGACTCCTCCCACATAAAGGAACCTTGTGAATATGTATAACGAAAAAGGTACTTTGAATAGCAAGGTAAACAGTAAACAAAAATCAGCTGAGGAGATGTACGTATTGCGCGAAGGGACACTTACGGCATATCTCATTGCATACGATGCCCTAAAAACCCAAGAAAATTCGTCGCTCCGCGAAAATAAAACCAGCTTTGTAGCAAGGATACACAAGAGAGAAAGTCATTGAACCAGCAAGAACTCGATCGGTACGTAACATTCTCTAGAACGATATTGTATCACTGTACTCGGTGTTACATAGGCTAGTTACTGTAGTACAATCAGACCTATTAGTGTGTGACTTACACTGGTTAGGCCTGAATAACGTTATGTACACGCTGTGAATTTTGCACTAAAAGCAATGTAGCTACGAGTGTATCGCAATGGGGGCCTCTTTTCCCGGATCTCTTGAAAAACGTTAGCTTTTTCCTCTTACAACATGGGAGAAAATAACGTTTTTCAGGAGATGAAAGTAACGTTTCTCATAAGGGAATGCAATAAGGCATACTGGCTAGGCCATGTGGAGATTTAAGTAGTGCTTTGTAGCAAGTGCTTTGCAAAACTGTAGTAATTGCAATTGATGATTTAGGCGATTTTTATCATTATGTGTGAGTGTAGTAAGTAACCTTTTTTTTAAGTTTCATTCAACAAGCATATTAGTTTCCTAACCTGAATGCGATACTTTACTACCTTGATGTAGGGGAGGAAAGTAACGTATTTAGTAGAGGAAACTAAAATTTTCAGGGGAGGAACTAACAGGTCGGGAAACTGAAACCTAGGGCAACATGCAATGTCTGCTGTTCTATAAATTTTATAGTAAAGTGTACAACCATTCCATGAAAGTGATAAATAGCATCTAGTCATATGTCACCAGTAAATGAGAGCAATACATTTTAGCAGCGGATCCAAAGACATGGTTATAATTTGAAACCTTTTGCTACCTTCTTAGCAACCATCTGGTGATGAAACACCAAGGAGGGCTGGCAGAAGTAGAGTAGAGGTTAGCTCCTGGGTAACACCAGACAACGGGACAACCCGGCTAACAGCAGCTGCAGCTAGGAGGCAGGTAGAAGAACGCCAAAAGGAGTGAATGGGAAATATAAGGGTACGTTTCAATATGCAAAATTGTGGGATCTGCAAAGTAACAGCTGGTAATTCTTTAAACAGTTAAACTCAGAGTAATAACAGAATGGCTTGCTCAATTAAAGAATACTAGCAACATAAGTAGCTGGCTAGATTGTCATACTGAAAATAGTTATTTTTAAATGACATCAATTATCAAAGGGTTATATTTGCTAATCCTTTTTGGAAGCAAAATACTGTTTGTCTGAAAGCACGTTTTGAAAAACAGAGCACTTCGTAGTACTTGGTGTAGTGTTCAAACAATATATTTTATGTCTATCTTCTTATATCACATGTATATTAAACACCCAAAGCAACACAATCAATAAGTGCTGTCTATCATCAAAAGCAATGATATTATTACTTAAGCAAAATAAATGATACTCTTTTTTCTTCACTTTTCTTCTTAGGCAATGGTTGGTAATGTAGATGTTCAACAGCCTCGACAACTGGTAATGCAACTGCTTGAAACCCATCCGGCACTCTTTTGATTTATGTACACTCAACATCTCAAGAAGTAAAAGTTGCTTGAATTCAAACTTTGTATATAGGTAGTCTTTGAAGAGTAGATGATCCTTATTGTTTTGCATCGAGTTTAAAGGTCATTTGAGGTCAGCATTTGAAATCTGTGTAAAAACAGTATCTCAAGAAGTGCTAGTTGGTTTGACATCCAACTTGCTATGTAGATAGCACTTGGTAAGTAGATGAACCCTATTATTTTTCCTGGAGGTTAAAGGTCATTTTAGGTCAAGAGATGTTCAACTCTTGAAAACTTATAAACAATATCAAGAAGTGAAAGTTGTTTGAACTTCAAACTAGCTATATAGTTGGCCCTTGGTTAGAAGGTAAAACATTTTGTTAACCATGAAGGTCATTTTGAGGACAATAGTTCATATCCCAAGAAGTGAAAGTTGGTTTCATGGCAAA